>NC_139634.1:6988940-7001440 GCF_964638095.1 Poromitra crassiceps
CTATACTCTGACTATGTACTTCTTCTGTCTGTCCTCCAGGACTATACTCTGACTATGTACTTCTTCTGTCTGTCCTCCAGGACTATACTCTGACTATGTACTTCTTCTGTCTGTCCTCCAGGACTATACTCTGACTATGTACTTCTTCTGTCTGTCCTCCAGGACTATACTCTGACTATGTACTTCTTCTGTCTGTCCTCCAGGACTATACTCTGACTATGTACTTCTTCTGTCTGTCCTCCAGGACTATACTCTGACTATGTACTTCTTCTGTCTGTCCTCCAAGACTATACTCTGACTATGTACTTCTTCTGTCTGTCCTCCAGGATTATACTCTGACTATGTACTTCTTCTGTCTGTCCTCCAGGACTATACTCTTGACTATGTACTTCTTCTGTCTGTCCTCCAGGACTATACTCTGACTATGTACTTCTTCTGTCTGTCCTCCAGGACTATACTCTGACTATGTACTTCTGCCTGTCCTCCAGGACTATACTCTGACTATGTACTTCTGTCTGTCCTCCAGGACTATACTCTGACTATGTACTTCTTCTGTCTGTCCTCCAGGACTATACTCTGACTATGTACTTCTTCTGTCTGTCCTCCAGGACTATACTCTGACTATGTACTTCTGTCTGTCCTCCAGGACTATACTCTGACTATGTACTTCTTCTGTCTGTCCTCCAGGAAGGACTATACTCTGACTATGTACTTCTTCTGTCTGTCCTCCAGGACTATACTCTGACTATGTACTTCTTCTGCCTGTCCTCCAGGACTATACTCTGACTATGTACTTCTTCTGTCTGTCCTCCAGGACTATACTCTGACTATGTACTTCTTCTGCCTGTCCTCCAGGACTATACTCTGACTATGTACTTCTTCTGTCTGTCCTCCAGGACTATACTCTGACTATGTACTTCTTCTGTCTGTCCTCCAGGACTATACTCTGACTATGTACTTCTTCTGTCTGTCCTCCAGGACTATACTCTGACTATGTACTTCCAGCAAGCATGGCGGGACAAGCGCCTGTCCTACTCTGAGATTGCCCTCAATCTGACTCTGGATAATCGAGTGGCGGACCAGCTGTGGGTCCCCGACACCTACTTTCTCAATGACAAGAAGTCCTTCGTTCACGGCGTCACAGTGAAGAACAGAATGATCCGTCTCCACCCTGATGGAACAGTACTTTATGGACTCAGGTAAGACATTTACAGCTCCATCATCTAATAATGTGCTTATTACCTCATCTGATGCATTCTATTTGATTAAGCCACTTTAATGAGCTTTCATTTAAGAGTCCAAACCATTGTGACCCTTCGTTGTTCTCATCCTCATCCATTTTGGGTCAGCATGATGACGCGTTCACATCTGCGTTGCAGGAGTGCCACGCCTTTTAGCCTTTTAGCCTTTCAGCCCCCTGATGATTATCAATATCAATAATTGATTGGTTGTATAGCGGAGCAGAGCGGTACAAACAGAGGGAAATGTATCTCATGGTGCAGGCGGGTTCCACCCATCTAGAAAACAGCTCTTTGTGGCGTTGGTCTCTGATGCCTCTGAGAAGATTGTCATCTATAATTGATAAATCATAATCAATAATGTAGCAGTTCAATACAAACAGAATCTGTGTTTGTATTGCTGCTGCGTGTGTGTGTCATGCACACTGGCTCCTCCTCTGATCTATAGCCTGCTCTCCTATGTGTGTGTGTGTGACGCTTTTGCAAAATGATCGCAGATTAGTGTCCGGATTAAAAAATGTAGACTATTGTTGCTAATTCAAGACGTTAACATTGCAGCATTCATTCATTCGCACTCTCTCTCTCTCTCTCTCTCTCTCTCTCTCTCTCTCTCTCCTCTCTCTCTCTCTCTCTCTATCTCTCGGCTGAGATGCCCCATCTTGTGCGAAGAAGAAGAAGAAGCTTAAAAAATTGAAGTCTCTGCACTGCACCAGATATTTCATCGCTCCATTTTGTTACACAAATCAATCAATGTAATTGACAACGAACGCTCTGACCCAATTATATAAACGCAACATACGTGTTTGCATAACAACAGAAAGAGAATGGGGAGGAGCGGAGCGGAGGGTGTGTGTGTGCATGCAGCCACGAGTTTGAAGTGGTTGTTGCCTCAGATACCTTTGTCAGCGCCGGGGGGGGCCTCCCGGCTCCACCGATCCGTTTGGTTTGTGGGTCGGGTCCAGGTTTTCTTTGATGCTAGTAAGTCCAGACACAAGCTGCTGTCAGAGGAAAAGCCCGGCCAGATGCCTGCGTGCTCCGAGCACCCTGACACATACCTGTAGAGACGGCCCGGCTGGCTGCAACAGCAGGGCTCAGCGGATGGGAGGGAGAAGATGGCTAACTGTGTGGAGCGGCACCAGGCTTTCAATAGGAAAACCAGGCCAGGGAAGAGAAGCAAGACGCACACACCAGCGTGTGTGTGTGTGTCTGCGTTTACTGCTCATTCTCAATTAGCGCGCCGTTCCCCTTGTACATAAAATGCGTTATGATAAATGGCAGTTTTAACTCGAATCTGTTTTTCTAGCTCTGAAATATTTCCGCTTTCAAAATGCCCTCTGTACCTTTTCCTACAGCGAGTTTTAGATCTCCTTCACGTAGGGATGTCACAATATATCGTCCCACGATATTAACCTTGCTTGCAAGATGGATAACCTCGCGAGATCAAAAGAGATTCTCTCGACGTATCCATCTTGTCATGCACAGGCAGTTAAGATGATTGGTCGAACCATGCCGGCCCGACGAATCAGCGGCAGCCGTAGGCGGGCTCAGGCTCGTCTGGGCAAGTAGTGGGTACATGGTCTTTGTAGTTCTTTTCACTCGTCAACATGGCTGCCGCCGCGGAAGTGACAGGCAGTCTGAATGAAATTGAATGTAACGTTCCCAATTCTATGTATTCAATTCTAAAAAACGACCCTCAACATTTGGGAAGGCTAAGCCACACAACTAGTTCGTTATAATCTAACTAAATGCTTCGAAGGTGACTTTACGACCGTGAGGACTCAATCAATGAATACCACGGAGATCAGGTACAGGCACCTTCGGCGATCTGATTGGTTGAAGTTAACACGCACCAGTGGTGATAGACAGATGGGTCATCCAATCACCTGCCAAGTAGCTTGGAAAAAGTGCCCGCCTCCGTCAGCGGGTCTGGTTACTGCATTCCCAGATCGACTGGTTTAGTGAAACTAATATGTGGAGCTATACCGTCCATCTGGCAGCGTTGAGATGAAATCTCATATCGCGAGAAGAAGAAGCTGAACATGGTGGCACTGATCTGCATCTGATTGCGTGCTCGCTCTCCTTTTCATTGCTTTGTTTGAACAGACGAGGGACGTTACAGACACGGAGGATGAAAATGGTGAAATGACTCAAATTAGCGTGGAGGATGCCCCCTCCACTTACAAATCGATCGCAACAAAATATTGTTAAAATATCGTATCGTTATCGTGATCGTGAACCCAATATCGCGTATCGTATCGTGAACTGAGTGTATCGTGACAGCCCTACCTTCAAGTCATGACGTCAAAGATAACGAGTGGCCTTGCTACTAGTGTTGAGGTTACATATAAAAATGATATTCCTTTCAGATGTTTATGCTGTAAGATATGATATCATGTTGCCTTGCATAAAACCTTGTATAATGAGGTGGGGGGGGGGAGAAAAACACACTTCCTGCTGCTATTGGCCCCAAAGGTGAATCTGGATTTGTGCTGAACTAACTGAAATGAACTAACATCGTACTTGGGGAACGCCAAGAGTTTACAATGTTGTTTAGTTTGCAGAAAGAGCTATTTGCTCAATTCAGTGTTCGACCTGTATGCGTGTGTGTGTGATGATCTGTGTCTCTGTATGTGTGTCGGTATCTGTGTGTGTGCGTGTGCCTGTGCGTGCGTGTGTGTGTATGTGTGCGTGTGCCTGTGCGTGTGTGTGGGTGTATGCGAGTAGGCGGGTGTTATTTTATATTGCGCGCGCGGGGTGGGGGTGGTGGTGTTGTTTACTCCCTGTTCCGTGGACATGGTGCTTCCTCCCAATCCTGCCAAATCCCGCTCTTCAATTACCAGGAGGAGCAGAAAATTACAACGGCGCTCCCAACTGTCACTTTACAGCTCAGTTTGACTCTCAGGGAGAAGCCGTCTGATCTCATTACCCAGGCCCGGAAACAGCTCAGCCAGTGACACCAGCACCGCCTGGGCAGCGCGGAGAGGCACACACACACGCACGCATGCACGCACACACACACACACACACACACACACACGCACGCAAGCACACACGCACGCACACACACACACGCACGCATGCAGCATGCACGCACACACATGCATGCACGCAACATGCAGGCACACACACACACGCACACACGCAGCATGCACGCATGCATGCACGCACACACGCGCACACACACAGCATGCACGCAGCATGCACGCACGCATGCACGCACACACGCGCGTACACACACGCATGCACGCAGCATGCAGGCACACACACACACGCACACACACACACACGCACGCACGCAAGCACGCATGCACACGCACGCAAGCATGCATGCACACGCATGCACACGCACGCATACACACGCACGCACACAGCATGCAGGCACACACGCGTGCACACGCACGCACACACACACACACTTGCCTTTTATTTTATCAGGGAGGCGAAAAAACCCAAAGCATCCACAGCATACTATTCCTGATATACAGTATGTTGCTCAAAATTCAGAGGGAGAGAGAGAGAGAGACAGAGAGAGAGAGAGAGAGAGAGAGAGAGACAGAGAGAGAGAGAGAGAGAGACAGAGAGAGAGAGAGAGAGAGAGAGACAGAGACAGAGACAGAGAGAGAGAGAGAGACAGAGAGAGAGAGAGAGAGAGAGACAGAGAGAGAGAGAGAGAGAGAGAGAGAGAGAGAGACACACATCCATACAGTATATATGTTGGCTGAAGGTCAGACTTCATTCAAAATGAAGAAATTGCTAAGATTTTCTCCTTCCTTCCTCCGCTCTCTCTCTCTCTCGCTTCCCCTCTCTCTCTCTCTTCCTCTCTCTCCATCTCTCTCTCTCTCTCTCCCTCTCTTCCTCTCTCTCCATCTCTCTCTCTCTCTCTCTCTCCCTCTCTTCCTCTCTCTCCATCTCTCTCTCCCTCTCTCTCTCTCTCTCTCCATCTGTGTGAATATTGTAACTCCCTTTGTGTGAGGACACATCCTTGGTGCTATGGAGACTGACGTCTTCCTTTGTCAGGCCGAGGAGTGCTCCACTCCACAGCTCAATGGATGACATGGCATGGCCAGGAGGAGAACGCTGCTGAGAGGAGGAGGAGAGGGATTTGAATAACCCCCCCCCCCCCCCCCATCAATACCGCCAATACGGGCTTAGCGTAGCCTTCAAACTTATCTATCTGTGGCCCAAATCGATGAACGGGCAGGCCAACGTTTGCGTCGAGAATTGACGTATATTGGCTGCAATTTGAAATGCCAATGCTATTATTTGGCACATTTTGGCTAAGAAGGCGCTCGCTCACATATGACCCGCCTCCCGCCCCGCCCCCTGCCTATGCAGAAACAGTGCCTGGGCAAGGAGAGCCAATCAGGCGTGCCGTGTTGTTTCCTCAGCTCAGCATGGCCGCTATCCACGGCTTCACACACACACACACACACACACACACACACACAGTAGAGATATATACGGGATGGTTTCGCAACTGTGTGAAATGATTTCTTAATCATTTTACTGATGCGTGTGTCCATTCAATTAACGCCCCCACACAGGTTTTGAGACCGGCTGGCGATGATTGGATTTCTTCCTCTGCATTTTGTATTTTTTTGGTCAGGTCTCTTTACTGTATGGCGCGCCCTCAAAATGACATTCTGCCCGAGAATTCGTAGTGGTCGTGTTAGGTCCGTAAACAAGGTCATTTGGAGAGAGAGAGAGAAAATACAAATACATAAAGGTGCACCCAGGCTGCCTTAGGGGGTCCACACACACACACACACACACACACACACACACACACACACACACACACACACACACACACACACGCACACACACACACACAGCCTGGGCTGAACTGTGAGGGAACATGCAGTGGGGGGTCCACACTAGAGCCCGACCGATATATCGGTTCGCCGATATTATCGGCCGATATTGGCCGATTACCGATATATCGTATCGGCCGATATGGTGCGCCGATATTGCAGTTTTGTTTTTGTTTTTTTCTTTTTGTTTTAAAGTTATAGACAGCATTGTTGTGTATATTTGATATTTTTTCTTAACTATTTGTTCTATTGTGTTTTTATATTTCTAGTTATTTATAATTATTAAATTCCCAGTTAAGTTTACTGTTTCATTGCATTGAGTTTATTAATAAGCTGTAAAATATCCTGCCTACATTACATATTTCAATTCATGTCAACTCATATCTTTGTCAAGTGTTTGATATTTGAGGGTTGCTGATGTGGTACCTCCTCTGGTCGTTAGGGGCACCTGTTCGGAGGGAGGGGAACTCGTTGGAATAGCCTGATCCTCCCACGTGCTATGTCCTACCGGTGACCCTGTCAGGTGAAAAGAAGCGGCTGGCTAACTGCCCATGTGGAAGCATGGAGCCAGTTTTCGGCTCTCCCCAGATCGGCAGAGGGTGGAGCAGCAACCAGGATAAATAAATTTAAAATTAGCACTAATGGGGGATAAAAATTTGATAAAAAAAAAATAAAAAAAATATTGGCCGATATTATTCGGTATCGGAATTTCTTTACTCCCTAATATCGGCATCGGCCTAAAAAATCCAGTATCGGTCGGGCTCTAGTCCACACACACAGGGCCGCTGGAAGTCACTTTAAGCAGGGGGTGCTGGGAGGAAGGGACTCTGCGGGCCCCACCGAGAGTTGATGTTGATCATTCTATTTAAATAGGCTACATTTTCAGTGTATCAAGAATGCAATCATTTCCCGAAACATTCCCAAACGAGAAAGGAACATAGTGCACTGCAAAATATTTTTAATTACATTTGTAAAAAAAAAAAAAAAAAAAACATCTCGCCACTAGGGGTGGCCCGTACTTCCCGCGGCCCTGCACACACACACACAGCCTGGACTGAACTGTGAGGGAACATGCAGTGGGAGGGACCAAACGGACCTCCATGGTCTATTAGCTCCGACACAGATCAAGTGTAGCGTGTGTGAATCGGCGTGGTCGGCTGGAACGTGCACGGCCTCTCCTCCTCTGGCAGGTTCTGATGAGAGAGAGAGAGGGACCGGACCCGATGTTGATGAAGAGAAAACATGGCTGCTGCCAACGGTCCACACAGCACACTCTGCCTGGCTGCCACGGAGAGGGGGAGGGGGGGAGAGGGGGGAGATTGGGAGAGCTCTGCCAGGGACGACTTCATCTGTCTCCCCTCCTTCCTGGGCCATTTGCTGCTTATCAATCTGCATTAGCTTCCTTGGCGGGCTGTGTTTCAGACATGCTAAAGGAAAAAGCAGCTCTCCATCACCGGGCTGCGTTTCAGACATGCTAAAGGAAAAAGCAGCTCTCCATCACCGGGCTGCGTTTCAGACATGCTAAAGGAAAAAGCAGCTCTCCATCACCGACGCGCCGTCTCTCCTCAGCCAAAAAGGCTCCGACACTTCCGCTGATGATGTAGGTGGGCTATAAATAGGCTGTTATTTTTACCCCTGCCATTTTGGCCTAATTTCCGTTTTTCCCCTGTGCTTCCTCTGCCACTGTGGTGATTTCGTGCTGGTGATGGTAGTGATGGGGAGTGACTGACTGACTGACTGACTGACTGACTGACTGACTGACTGACTGACTGACTGACTAGCTAGCTGGACAGCACAACATCCCAGTAAGTTGTGCCCATGGAGGGGTAAACTAGGACAGCGGTAAGACGCCCATGTTAATCCCCCAGTGCACCATGGCCCTGCTAACTGGCACTTATGTAAGAGGCAAGCCCAGAGAGAGAGAGAGAGAGAGGGAGAGAGAGAGAGAGATTGTATGTCTCTACGTCTCCAAAAAAAAAAAGAAATCCCAAACTTGCCAGACTGGGCCCAGGGGAGCTGCAATTCTTATGTGGAAGGATTTCAAATGAACTTGTGCTCTTAATTATTAAAGACAAAGCATTCTTCAGGATTAGTTTGTACTTATGGGTGAAGCTATGAGACCAAAGATATTGTGAGGATTTATGTTTACCGCCATTAATTTGCCCCCATGACAACCCAGCCATAGTTGATTCTTCTTGATCAGCCTGGGTAACATTTTTGAAACGGTTTTCTAATATTTGTTCTGCTCAAAGTTCATTTATCCAGTCTGGCAGTTAAACAGGGTAAAAACAAAAACACTCGCAAGCTAACATGAAGGCATGCTTGTGTTTTTACTATTGACACTCTCTCGGTCTGAGTATTGACGGGTCATTTTCACTGTCATGCATGAACGGACCGCTAAAGCCAACTAAATGAATTGATATTAAGCAGCTATGACAAGGGAAACCCAAGGTCACGACTGATACTTCGACCTATACAGGGAATTCTGCCACAGGCCGCCATCATCGCTAATGGTTGCATGATGCTATCATGTTTTATATCAATCAGTGTGCGTCTGTGTGTGTGTGTGTCTGTGTGTGTGTGTGTGTGTGTGTGTGTGTGTGTCTGTGTGTGTGTGTGTGTGTGCGTGTGTGTGTGTGTGTGTGTGTGTGTGTGTGCGTGTGTGTGTGTGTGTGTGTGTGTGTTTACCTTACAAGACTAGGACGATAGATGTAGTGGGTGTCGTCACATTCCTTAGTTGTGTATCCCGCCTCTCAGAGAGCCTCGGGGGTTCTGGCGCTGGTACCAGGTCGTCTCGGGCTCGGGCCGACTCGTCGAGTGTGCAGCAGGAGATGTGTCTCTGGACTGACCCCGCTGGATATGGGTGCTTTACACGCGAGGACGACTCTTTCTCACGGGATTCTGTGCACAGACGTTCAACCCTGTTCTCGTTATCTGCATTATGGTACAATAGAGAAACAAATAGGAGTGGAAAATAATCAAGTCCCCGTGAAATGAACCCCCATTACTTTGACTTCCTGGAACACACAGTATCTGTCACAGTGAGCTCATGATGCACTAGCAGGCATGAATTATACTTTTTTTTTGTGATTTTTTTTTTTAAATAAATGACACAACACAACACAAAAGAAGAAAAAAACACAAAAACCACACACACACCTACAAAATCATATACATACACATACAAACATATCCCCGCCCTCCCCACAGGATCCCGCCCCCCCCCAGCCACAAATCAGAAATGCCCGACACAAAGCTATATATGAATATACATTTCTAACTATTAAAAAAACAATTTAACAATTTTACATTAAACAATCCCAAATAAACCCTCCCCCCCCCTTCCCATCAGATAAAACTGCCTTTCTCTCTCCCTATTCCATTGATCAAGGTGCCATTTCATGGGGTCTTTTACATGTTGCTATAGACGGTTTTCACCAGAGCGCAACCCCACAGCACTTCCTTTTTCTCAGCATTCGGCAAACTGCAGAAATATTCACTCAACATCGTTACTTTTGTTTTCGCTGCTCAGCTGTATAGACGGTTTTCACGGAATAGTCAGTCCTGCACTTGAATGTTTTTTTTCTTCTTTTATGTCCATAGCAAACACTGCAACAGGAAGTGAGTGGGGGTTCAATTTAGAATGTTTTTGTTGTCAAGTTAAAACCGTCTATAGACCCTTTTCACGGGGGCGATTTTGTGTCGAAAAGGCAGAATAAACACAGGTGCAAGCAAAACACTAAGGTTTCCAAATTCCAATCATGGAAGTTGGAAACCCTCATTAGTGTTTTTGCTTGCACACAAAATGGCCCCCGTGAGAAGGGTCTATTCTGAATGACACAAAGTCTGGTTCGGATGGAGGAGGAGCTTTGGGCATGGCGTTGTGGTGTGTGTGTGTGTGTGTGTGCGTGTGCGTGCGCGTGTGTTTTCATGGTGTGTCTACTATCACCACCATGGGTGTGTAACAGTAGCCAGTGGTCGTGCTGTGCAGTGAGTAAGTGTTAAGAGACACCCTAGCGACAGACGCTAGCGCCATATGGCTTTAGCCTCCTCGCTATAGAGTGTCCGCCTCCCATGCTGAGGCTCCAAGTTGGATTCCCACAGCGGACTGTCAAAAACAAACAACGCATGTTACAAACGAGGGGGCAGAAGCCTTAACGGTACCACTACTCGTTATCATTAGGATTTAAAGTTATTATGCCTAGACTCTAGGTATAGACCAAATCACCGTGACGTCACCATGTAAACAAATTTACTTCCGGGTACCACTTGGGGAAGGCGGCAGGTTTAAATGTGCGTGTTGTCAAATAAATGCTGTCAAACCCTCTCGTTGTTTTCGGCCGACTACTTTCAATTTAAATGGTTAAACGGTTGGTAAACATGCTTGTCCGACGTATCTAGCCTTTCTTCTGTGTTTGTTTTATGTAGTGTTAGCTAGCTAATAACGTTTGTTTGTCTGTCAAACTCGCTGTTTTTTTGCAGAGTCGTTAACGTTACAGACAGAGTAACCTCGCGTCACCAGGCTCTTCTCGGCGAGAAAGAGCCTGGTACAGACAGAGCTACTGCCACGTCAATTTAATTTAGCTTCAAGTCTACTCTAGTCTGGTCCAACAGGTAAATTAGCTAGTCTGGTCTCCACTAACGTTAGTGAAAGTGTTGTTATGAATGATATTAAACAACAACACAACACGGACGAACCATTTTTGTCTTCTTTGTCTGTTTTTGTCTTCAACACGTCAGTTTGTGCCGTCCACCGCCATTATAATGTGTGGACCTCAGGGGTACCCGGAAGTAAATGTAAACATCCCCGCTGATTTGGTCTATAGCCAATGTAGTTAGCTTCTACCGTTAGCAGCCCCCAATTGCTTCCCAAGGTGAAGTTTAGCTTGATTGTATGACTCACTCACTTAGGTGTATGAATGTTTTTCCTTCCTACATTAGGGGTAAACATAACAATCCTTCAAGGTCTTCCTGCTATCTGGTGCGGCGTGGCCTCAGACACCTTTGGCGCAGTAGACTGGCCATCGACCCCCGTCTTGCGGTTCGTGTCCTCAGTTGGACCGGCCCAGATGTCGTCGTGTGCTGTCTTTGTTGTTCAGAAGATGCTTTGGAAATGACTTGAAATGCAAAACTAACACGTTACATTGCTCATTACCTAAAACAAAAGTAATCTGAGTACTCTAACGCGTTACAGTGTAACACATGACCCCCACCACTGCACAATAATAAGATGTGTCATATACCATTAATGAAGCTGAGAAGTGCGAAAAGATGATATTCTAAATATGAAGGAAATGATGTGTATGTGTGTGTGTGTGTGTGTGTGTGTGTGTGTGTGTTGGGGGCGGGGCTGGTAACCCGGTGGAGTATTTTGAATGAGGTGCAGGCCAGGGGGTTTCTTTTAGTGTCCTAAAGCCCCACTCCTAATTGGCTTACCATTTTAATTGTTTTTTTTTATTTTATTTTTTACCTTTAAAACCTAGTTTTCATGAAACTCTTAATAGTGATATTTTCAGATTTGGCAAGCAATATTTAATTATGAGTTTATTATTTTGGTCCAAAAAATGAGTGGTGTGGATTGATTGACCTTCTACATTTTAAACTTGGTGTTTTCTGCCGAATGGCTCGATGCCAAACCTCTCCTCCTTGAGCCACAATGGATTTGTCATCATCATCCTGCTTCTGATGTGTCTCATCCTCGGTAATGAAGCGGGTCAGATGAGACGGGTTCTGCTCAGCTGGTTCTGTGCTGAATCCCCATATCTTCTCCCTCCCACTCTGTGTAGGATCACCACCACGGCCGCCTGCATGATGGACCTGCGCCGCTACCCTCTGGATGAGCAAAACTGCACCCTGGAGATCGAAAGCTGTAAGTACCGTCGTCCCTGACAACCGGCTCGCTCGCTCTCCCCCGCCATCAGCTCGCACGCCCACACGTAGATGGTGGAATTAAATAGATCCCACGCGCACGCCGCTCGGAGAAATCCGGAGCTGGCTTTGACACAGTCCGCCCAGTGGGCGGCGACGTAGAGCTTGATCAGATTGCCGCCTGGTAAAACGCTGAGAGAGGCTGATGAGAAACGGAGAGATACGCATCAAAATGAGGAACATCACTAATGGCTCGGTGGCTGATAACATCCACCTTCATTAATTCAGCTCACATTCCAGTAGCTTCCCAAGGCGTCAAACAGCTTGATTAGGTCCAGGCGTTTTCAGGACTGTGTTGATGGTAGGTGTAACGTGCAGGATCTTCTCAATACCGCCTCCCTGGTTATACAACTCAATGAGCTGCTTTTGCGTAATTGTACGTTCTCGAGTGGGCTAGAGGGAGAGGGAGGGAGAGACGTTCTCGAGTGGGCTAGAGGGAGAGGGAGGGAGGGAGAGCGGGGAAAACATGAGAGGGAAAGACGAGGTCCTCTCCGTGTTTTATCTGCTTCCCAGGAGACAT
>NC_139634.1:7006440-7016440 GCF_964638095.1 Poromitra crassiceps
TGCCTGCTGCTCGCTGTGTGCCTGCTGCTCGCTGTGTGCCTGCTCGCTGTGTGCCTGCTGCTCGCTGTGTGCCTGCTCGCTGTGTGCCTGCTGCTCGCTGTGTGCCTGCTGCTCGCTGTGTGCCTGCTGCTCGCTGTGTGCCGGTGATGCTGTGTGCCTGCTGCTCGCTGTGTGCCTGCTGCTCGCTGTGTGCCTGCTCGCTGTGTGCCTGCTGCTCGCTGTGTGCCTGCTCGCTGTGTGCCTGCTGCTCGCCGTGTGCCTGCTGCTCGCTGTGTGCCTGCTGCTCGCTGTGTGCCTGCTGCTCGCTGTGTGCCTGCTGCTCGCTGTGTGCCTGCTCGCTGTGTGCCTGCTGCTCGCTGTGTGCCTGCTCGCTGTGTGCCTGCTGCTCACTGTGTGCCTGCTGCTCGCTGTGTGCCTGCTCGCTGTGTGCCTGCTGCTCGCTGTGTGCCTGCTCGCTGTGTGCCTGCTGCTCGCTGTGTGCCTGCTGCTCGCTGTGTGCCTGCTGCTCGCCGTGTGCCTGCTGCTCACTGTGTGCCTGCTCGCCGTGTGCCTGCTCGCCGTGTGCCTGCTCGCCGTGTGCCTGCTCGCCGTGTGCCTGCTCGCTGTGTGCCTGCTGCTCGCTGTGTGCCTGCTGCTCGCTGTGTGCCTGCTGCTCGCTGTGTGCCTGCTCGCTGTGTGCCTGCTCGCTGTGTGCCTGCTCGCTGTGTGCCTGCTCGCTGTGTGCCTGCTGCTCGCTGTGTGCCTGCTGCTCGCTGTGTGCCGGTGATGCTGTGTGCCTGCTCGCTGTGTGCCTGCTGCTCGCTGTGTGCCGGTGATGCTGTGTGCCTGCTCGCTGTGTGCCTGCTCGCTGTGTGCCTGCTGCTCGCTGTGTGCCTGCTGCTCGCCGTGTGCCTGCTGCTCGCCGTGTGCCTGCTCGCTGTGTGCCTGCTCGCTGTGTGCCTGCTGCTCGCTGTGTGCCGGTGATGCTTTGAACGACAGAGAAAGATCCATGTGCACCGACCACTGCTCACAGCGCTCTTATACACCTTTAAAATGGCACGCACTTGTCAGAGCCAAAGTGGAACGTCACTTCCTGCTTCAGCACTGTACCAGAGATTTTCATCCGCCATTTATTTTCCCATAGACATTTTGTAATATGCTTATAAAAATAATTTTACTTGGTCAAACCAAACGGTTCAGATATATTTAGAAACAGGAGAGACCACATAACATTTCACTCGGACCAAAACGCAAAGAAATGCGGGTTTAAAGAAAATGTTTTTTCGATATTGTTTTTTTTTAGTTTTGGTCCGAGTGAAATGTTCTATGGTCTCTACCGATTCTAAATATAGCTGAACCGTTTGGTTTGACCAAGTAAAACAATTTGTATAAGCATTTTCCAAAATGTCTATGGGAAAATAAATGGCAGAAGAAAATCTTTGGTACAGTGCTGAAGCGGGAAGTGACGTTCACTTTGGCTCTCTATGTAAACACGCTTCCAAACTGATACATAGCAAGAAAGAAAGTGGATTATGTGCCTGCCACTTCGGCCATAGCATTAGTGTCACACATACAGACAGCAACAGCAGAATATGTTGTTCTCCATGTTGTTCTCGTCTGCTGGCTGCTTTGGACCTGTTTATTTGATCGTAGTGGTTCTCTGTGGTGATGTTTGCTCTCTAAGTCTCCAGGCTTTCCCTCCTCCTCCTCCTCCTCCCCTCCTCTGCAGACGGCTACACCACAGATGATATTGAGTTTTACTGGCGAGGTGGAGATGGAGCGGTGTCCGGGGTGGACAGGATAGAGCTGCCCCAGTTCTCCATCGTAGACTACAAACTCATCTCCAAGAACGTGGTCTTCTCCACAGGTAGAGCAGCTGAACAGCCGTCTCCATTTTGTCTTTGTTCACCTGACGTGTGCATGGAACAGACAGATCTCCATCTGTGGCGGCTGAACCACCGCTTTTTAGCACAAGGGATGTGTAGGTAAAGACACCTATTTTTATACATTAAAATCCACAAAAAGACGCCCGTGTGTTGGAGACCGATATGGCCGGCTCTCTGGTGTCAAGGAAAATATAGCTTTGAGTGGGCCGTCATTGAGGAAAATCTATATTTGCATCCGCTCTCCTCTCTCCCTCTGTACAGGTTCCTACCCCCGCCTGTCCCTCAGCTTCAAGCTGAAGAGGAACATTGGTTACTTCATCCTGCAGACCTACATGCCTTCCATCCTGATCACCATCCTCTCCTGGGTCTCCTTCTGGATCAACTACGATGCCTCGGCTGCCAGAGTGGCCCTGGGTAGGATCGCCTCCTCCTCACTGCTGATCAGTTGGGAAATAATGGAAATCCGATTGATTGATAGACCCTTTTCACAGCCGCCATTTTGTGTCTAAAAGGCAGGGTAAATACAGGTTGCACCCAACTCACTAATAATTAGGGCCCCCCCCCCCTAGCACTGGAACACCTAAAATGGACTGGAAGTTGGAAACCCTAATTCATGTTTTGGTACACCTGTGTTTATCCTGCCTTTTAGACACAAAATGGCTGCCGTGAAAAGTGTCTATCGATTCAAAAGACTCTGGAAAAAAGAGCTATTACAGGTTACCTGAGCATTAGTGTGACTGAGAGATGCTTTACATTCTGCTCCGTCACAGCATTGCGACTGCTGCTACTAAATACTGTCAAGACGGCATCAGCGGTTTTGGTGCGGACCGACAGGGTGGTGTGCGGACTGCCGGGTGGTTAAAACCACATGATTTATTGACAGTGTCTCTGGATGGCTCTGTGCTGTGACAGTGGGGTTGGCTGGCCACCTCTGCACCAGCATTTGCTTTTCTCTCTCATTAGCTGTAAGCGTGTGAGTGTTAGCGCTCACTGATATGATGCACTCTGGCTAAACGACTGTTGTTCCGAGATGACTATAATGCCTGACTCACACAGGGATACATATAAGAGAGAAAAGCGCTATACAGCTCGACCTTGAAGTGTGCTGTCATTCTTCCTGCATGTCTGTATATCAGTGCCTCTCACTGGACGGATCTTTCTGCATGTCTGTCTATCGGTGCCTCTCACTGGACGGACGATTCCGGCTTATCAGAAGCCAGATCGCGGCTAAATTGCGGCCTATCAGGGCAAGCGAACGGCACGGTTTTACAGTCACTGAAATGCACTACAAAAATAAATGCAAATAAACTACAAAAATGGATGCAAAAGCACAATGCCAATACGAGACGCCACGAAGATGCCGTTTGTAATAAAATTGGGGTCAAAATAGGTCAAAACGTCAGAAAAAAGAAGAAGAAGAAACAGCTTTGAGCCCAAACAGCGCAGCACAGGAGAGTTTTGTGATTTGAAAGATCTGCTTGTGCTGTCAGCGACCTGAACAGAGACAAGCAGGCGGATGTGAGTGTGGCCAATGAGAGACAGCGCTACGTGCTACATGCTACATGCTACAGCGGCTGCTGCTGCTGCTGAGTTATTTATAATACGTGTGAATCTGACCAAATGCAGATTGTGCATGCAGAGATGGCTAATGTATCAAACACAATGCGTTTGATGTCAAAAGAAGCAGGTGAATCGTGCTGTGACTAATAGCAGCTGTTTAGAGGCCTTTATATTTAGCCTACACTTCCTTCCTTGTCCATTTGGACACGTAATTGGACAGAGACCCACAACCCACCATTATCCACACACACACTCGCACGCACGCACGCACGCACGCACACACACACACGCACGCGCGCACACACACACACACACACGCGCACACACACACACACACACACACACACACACACACACACACACACTCAGTCACTCACTCACTCACTCACTCACTCACTCACTCACAGAGTTGCAGTCACATGTGGTTTTCGAGGGATCTATCTATATGGGTTCAGAGTCTTTCAGGTGTGTCTGTTTGCTAAATCACTACTGTATACTGTATATGTAGCATCTACTAACGCTTATGTTCGGCATCAAAAACACATGGATTCCCTTTGAAGATGAGCACCTGATGTCAGTCTTTTGATGCAAGGCCAATGACAAAAATCACATGTCCTCTCTTCAAGTTCACGTGACACAGATGAGCATGTGTGTGTGTGAATGTATACTGTATATGTGATGGTGATGAATGTGTGTGTGATGGCTTCTCTCTAAACGTCTTAACTCCGTTGATCTCCAGGGATCACCACGGTGCTGACCATGACCACCATCAACACCCACTTGCGAGAGACGCTCCCTAAGATCCCGTATGTGAAGGCTATTGACATGTACCTGATGGGGTGCTTCGTGTTTGTGTTCCTGGCCCTGCTGGAGTACGCCTTTGTCAACTACATCTTCTTCGGCCGGGGGCCCCAGCGACAGAAGAAGGCCGCTGAGAAAGCCGCCACGGCCAACAACGAGAAGCTGAGACCCGACCCCAACAAGGTACGCGGGACCGACCGACCGCCGCCTCTCTGACACTAAGTGGTGGTTGTTGTTGGTTAATGTGTGTGTTTGTTGCAGTGGTCACGTTAACGGAATATGTTCCATCTTTTACTGATTTCTTTCTTTTAAACAATGACAGAAAAATCGGAAAGGCTGATTGTCATTTTTTTTTTAAGGGGGCACGGTGGTGCAGTGGTAAGCGCGGTCGCCTCACAGCTAGAAGGTCCTGGGTTCCATTCCCACCTGGGACGCTGTGAGCGCTGAAGGAATGCGTGCCCGTCCGCATGTCCTCGAGTGCCCCGACGCCCGGGTGGGGTCGTCAAAAGGGCCTTTTTGTGTGGAGTTTGCATGTTCTCCCCTGTGCCCCCTGGGGGTTTCCTTCATATAGGAACCCCTCACCAAAACATGCAATATCCTGGTTGCTAATGTGGTTCCTCCTCTGGTCGTTAGGGGCGCCTGTTCGGAGGGAGGGGAACTCGTTGGAATAGCGTGATCCTTCCACGTGCTATGTCCTACCGGTGAAGCTTCCCCCTGTCAGGTGAAAAGAAGCGGCTGGCTAACTGCCCATGTCTCGGAGGAAGCATGGAGCCAGTTTTGGCTCTCCCCAGATCGGCAGAGGGTGGAGCAGCAACCAGGATAAATAAATTAAAAATAGCACTAATTTGGGATAAAAATGGGATAAAAAAATCTGGGGAAAAAATAAGGCTGATTGTCATTTTAACATAGATAATAATAGATTCCGACAGACTTTGTATTTGTATGTCAAAATGACAGACGACAAGAGAGTCTGCTTTGTTGCTGTGAGGCAATGACTTCTTCTCTTCTCAAGGCCAATGTGATGCCGTGATCGGTGCTTGATGTCCCTTACCAGCACCCTTAACTCCTCCTCCTCTAGCTCTCCATGTCTCACTGCTTTAGCGCAACTTTACTCATCAGACTAGGATCTGAAACAGTGAATGCAAAAGCAACACATGTCTGGTTTATACTTGATCTCCTTATTGATGTGTCTCTCAAAGGGCAACAAGGCATCTTATTCAGCTGCTCAACTTTGCAGGAGCAACAAACAAACAAACAAAAAAACACACACCCTTTCCTTCTGAGTGTGGCAAGCTGCGACTTCCCCATAAGTAACAGTGCTGATTTTGTATGCTTGCAGTGGCTGGTGGGAAATGTAGTTCAGAGAGATGATGCTCTGTATGCCAGAATGAAACAGAGGGAAATTGACGCATATGACTCGATGTGGGATCCCATCTTTGTGGACGATGCCGCTTTAGGACTAGGCGAGCAAAGAAATAAGGTACTGGAGGTTTTGAAAGTCAAAACTATAACAAATGTCATCAATCTGAATCAACCCAGATCAGAGGAAACTGCTGTAGTTTTCTGTGCATTTCTTTGATTTCCGTAGAGTTTTATTAAGGCAACTCTGATCATCACTCCCACCATTGTGTTTTTTTCCCCTTTCTTGGTTTGCTCTTCATGCATTTTCCTGACAAACACGGCGTAGCAGTTTGATTTCTGCAGTCTGTAACCGAATCACGAGTCAGGTTATACATGCCAATTAATGGGAAACGGCGAAAAGAACCAACTAACGTTAAGCTACTCTGAAGACAATATTGGTTTGAGACACTGAATCTCACAGGGAATTGATAATAACTCTCTAAAGAATAAGGGGAGTAATTGAAAGACAATTAGATGGAGGGTTATATTGCCCAGCCTAACAGACAGAGATCGTTTGCAGTTTGATGAGTAGTGCAAACTATTATGTGAGGCTTTGCTTCAGAGTCAGTTGCACATAAGCAACAACAGACCCACAAGTTCTATTTTCAGCAGGATAGGATAAAGGACCAAAGAGTAGTTTTCCTCACAAGTCAGGCGATGGATGAAGAAACGTTGATCTCGAACTCACTTCCCACGTCTTTCCTGCCCTGCCCTGAACCTTAACCTCTCCTCCATCTTTGCAACGTCCTTGCTATTTATCTCAACCTTCTCCTCTCACATTTCTTTCCCTTTGGTTTCTCTTTATTTACTTGGTTTGTCTTGTGAATAGACAGAATTTTAACCATCGGTTGAAATTCTGAGATGACGAAGATTTCTCCATTAGTTTGTGGAGTGCTTTGTGCTGTCACAGGAATGTGATTTCATCCTTTTATTCTTGTATTATCACCCATATATTGACTGACAGATGATCACTCATGTAGTAATATAGTATTTTCAAATTGCTTTAAAATGTCTACATACTATACCCTGTAATTAACACCATTTTGACTCATTCTAGCACCTTGTTAGTATAATGTAGTGAATAACCTCATGATTATTATAGCTATACTTAATGAATAAGCTTATGATAGACATCCTAAGATCTCCTTCTGGCAGTCGTTTCTTCTCACGGCCCCGCCTCTTTCTCCGCCCCCCCCCTCACACAGATGACGCCCGACGACAACATCCTGTTCAGCACCTTGGAGATGAAGAACGAGATGGGGGGCGCCGGGGACCTGTCCCGGGGCCTGGGCGCGCCCGGGGACCCCCGCAACACCATGCTGTCCTACGACAGCTCGACGCTGCAGTACCGCCGGGCGGCCATGGCCCGCCAGAACTATGGCCACGGCGCTTTGGAGCGCCACGCCCAGAAGAAGTCGCGCCTACGGCGACGGGCCTCCCAGCTCAAGGTGAACATTCCGGACCTGTCCGACGTGAACTCTATCGACAAGTGGTCCAGGATGATCTTCCCCACCGTCTTCTCCTTCTTCAACGTGGTCTACTGGCTCTACTACGTCCATTAAACCAGATGGCGGCTGGCGTGGGGAAGAGGGGGGGGGGGTATTTGGGGAGATGAGAGGGGTCCAGAGAGAGAGAGAGATGAGAGTTGATGACGAGAGAGAGAGAGGGAGTGAGAGATATAAACAGTGCACCAACTTTTTTTGCTGGTTCATTTTAGGAAAATGTGAGGAGAATGCAAGGACTTTTGGAAGGCCTGCAGCACCCAACACTTCAGTCAGCAGTGACTCTTTCGGATCGGGGGGAACCACCTCAACGACGGACAAACACTCGAAACAGAAGAGCGAGATTTAAAAACGACAGATACGGTGCCTGTTCCAGAATTTCAATATATCACTAATATTTGTCATTCGTAGCTTACTCTCTGTGGATCAAATATTTATGCTTGTGTTTGCATATACTTTAAGGATTTGTTTTGTTTCGTATATCTATTTACTTCGTAGCCGAGCTGTCTGCATCCAGGAAAGCTTTATAGATGATTTTAAAGGAGTCATCCTTGATAGACTATTTTCCTATAATTACTGTATATCAGAACATCCTTTAAAAAGCATGCTTATGTTTGATTTCATTTGCATCTCAATCATGTTGATGGAGCGCAAAGCATTTGAGTTTTACTACTTGATTTTTTCGTTTTACTAGTTGACGTTATTCTGTCTAGCAAAAGCGTGCCAGTAACCATTTTTGCAGCTCTCAGTACGCTCATAGCTTTGGCTTAGCTCGGGGCAGCCTGATTGGAGGAGGAGGGTGTCTGGTGAGTTCCTGTGGGCGACAGCAGGGGGCGCACTTTTCTCTTGACATTCCTTATGGGTCCTTAGGTGCCAGTGTTGCCCGGAGCAAGCTTCCTTTTTTTGGGGTCAATGGAGATGCTAGTGTGGTTGTGGAAGGTCCCATAGTATCCCTGCAGGACCACTGACGCTTTGGCCAACTTTCTGTTTCGCTTCTGTTGTGCTGACAGCCCATTTTCACCATACTCATATTTATTGTTATTCTTTAAAAAGAGAACATTTAACTCTTGACTCCTGCGTACTTTTTGCCACCATGTGAAGGAGCTTCAAAAGGCATATAGAGTGACTTTAAGATGACCTAAATGGGTGTAAAAACATGATGCTGAGTGATAGATGAGTTTGAGTTTAAGCCCCGTCATTTACAACGTGAGTTGCTGCATAAATATGGTAATCCACAATCATCATTATCGGTAGAATTGAATGATAGAAACTATGATGCGTTTCATTGTGATTGATAGGTCTTTGTTTTGAAAATTGTAGATAAAGATAAAATCATGTTTAAAGGAAAAAGAGATCAGTCATTTTTATAAATCAATACTCACATTATGTGTAAATATGATGGATTTATTCTATTTAAATGGGTCTCTATTGTTGTTTTTGCAGTTGAATAACAGGTACAGTAGAATGTTCCATTGAGTTATGAAGGTGGGGGGGGGGAGTTAATTGAAGAAAAGAAAGGAAAAACACAATTTTGCCGACCCTGTACTTTTTTGGAGTTTTCTCTCTTTTTCCGTTTCTTTTTCCTTTTCTTTTTAACGGACTCTCAAAGCATCTACTTGCCGAAAACAAAAGCACTTCCAGACACCATCAGTCCACTTTTGGGTCAAATGTTTTGTTCTCCAAAAACGACTTTACAAGGACCTCGCTATCCAGGCATTGGAGTCAGGCATATTTTGTACAAAGTTTCTGTAAATTCCAATTGTAATATTTCATAATGATTGTAAATATCTTGTGTAATGATTGTCAGCAATTATGAAGATGTATCTCAATTCAATTAAAACTCGATTCAGCCTATCATCGCTTCAGTATAACGGAACTCATCATGGGACGAGCTGGGTTTTGTGTCACGCTGCGCTGCCGTGTGAACTTTGTGCCATACACGCTCATTCATCAGGATGACTGAACGTCGGGGGGGGCGGGGCTCACGGGTGACTGAGTGACTGAGTGAGTGAATGAACAAGCTAACGCGACAGAGTGGGCGGTGGGCGGGCAAGTGAAGGAGTGAATAGAAAGAGAGATGTGAGGGTTGCAGCTGGGGACGATTCGCTGCATAATAGATGGGGACTGGAGGCGGAGGCAGAAGCCGGAGCCGGGCAGCGGTGGCGCTGGCCCGGGCCCGGGCTGAGGCGGGCTGGGCTGGGCCCGGGCCGCTGAGTCCCAGGCAGCCTCGGGGGACATTAAGGCAGAGAGCCATGGAGACATGGAGGCACTCTCTGTGGCCCACTGGCTCCAGGGGCCAGAGCGCCTGCTGCTACATAAAAGACCAGAAGAAGAAAAGAGAGAGAGATCCTTCCATCCATGCCTTTGACCTCACTCTCTCTCTCTCTCTCACTCTCTCTCTCTCTCTCTCTGCATTCTCTGCCAGCAGAGGATCCCTTCCACGCCTGACCTGACCACTGTTGCATAAACGGATGCCCTTCAATATTTCATGTCGGGAAAAACGCTGAATATTTAATGTTTTAAAAGGGAATTTTGTCATAACTGTGACTGATGTGCAGTTAATGTTTGAGAGCGCCCCTTTGAACGTGCTACAACCAATAGGAGGTCATGTGATAGTAATAATTAGCCTACTGGCGGCCACTGTCACTGAAGAAGTAAATGACAAACAGAAGTAACTGAACTGAACGGATCCCAAAACAGTAGAATAGATTAGAATAGAATATATATAGAATAGAAGGAGACAGGTCATGTTGAGGGAAATAGCTAATTTTCTCCTCTACTAAGTATGACTGCTGATGTCTGTTTTTACAGTAAAGGGAGTGTGTAAAGGGAGTGTGTATGAGTGAGTGAGTGAGTGTGTGTGTGTGTGTG
>NC_139634.1:7021440-7288940 GCF_964638095.1 Poromitra crassiceps
TCAACGGTAATGCTTTATATTAACGTTGTTGTAGAAACCGTTAATTCATATGTAGCCTAATAAAGCCCTTATAGGTCCTTATAAGGTACTGAATAACACTATTATTTGGTAATCAGACTATAAGTGTTAATAATAGCATCATAAACTTGTTTATTGTTGATTATAAGACATCTATAAGCACTTATACGAAACTTGGTAAAGATTTATAGACTGCTTAAGAATGTTAATAAAAGCCTTCTGAGTTTTTTTTATAATTGTTTTATAATAGTATCACTGTACAAACATTTATTGGGTCTTACTAATGTACTTATGATGTCATTGTTAACCCTCAACTAAGCTGGTTTGTTGCTATATTAAGGTTAATAAACACTTTATTATTAATTTATTAGCATACATAGTTAACTAGATACTTGAGAGTTAACTGAGACTTTTGCATGATGCTATTCACCTTATGCAGCCCCGCCCACTTGACCCATTGTATGGCGACTTCCTGTTCAAAACGCCGGCTGTTTTACCTGCTCAAACTAGTCTGACTCACCTGTAGCCTGTACTACGAATGTTGGATAAGAAGATCCAGGATCTGTCCCTTGATCTGGTTTGTCTAAACCAGATCAGCTCGATTGTAGTTAACTTGTACTACGAACCTCGTTTGCCAGTCGTTAACTCGAACCAGGTTTTTCTAAGCAAGTTGACTGCGCGTGCACATGAAAATGCCCGTGCACACGAGCTCATGCCCGCAAAAGAGGCGTGGTTTTTAACAACTAGCCAATCACAATGCAATATGGACCGCTCAGCTCAGAACCGTAGCTTTTACAGCGCCAGACACGCCTATTTCCTCATTCATCAAAGCCATCGACTACTATGTCAGAATCAAAATCCGCATTGGATATTTTTAGTCTGTTCCCGAATGACTGTCTAAAGTTACCACTTTTATTCACATCAGTCATTTATTTGAAGAGCGGTTTCTGCCTCCACGTATCCTACAGCAGCTGAATTCACCCTCTCAATAAACTGCGAGTGGAAGCAATGTGTAGCCTAATGTCTCAGTCCAAAATCCGTAGACCATTTAGGCTCAACGAATAATAATGATGTCATGTTTAGTCGCACTGATTGAATAATTCCTATAGGCTATCAATAAAAAAAAGAATGATAATAAAATTAAAAGAGGCTTCTGAACGACACGGTATGTGCGGGCATAGATTTCATTTATAAAAAATAGCCTATTTTGTGGTCACATATATTGTCAGCAGAGTCGCATATCTCCATATTTCATATAATGATGCTGGAAATATGAAGTTCAATCACATCATACAGGCCAAAAGCAACACTTGCAGCTGCAAAATGCAGGAGTAGCCTAGATATGAATCATCTTAATATGGGATCGCCTGTGTGCAGGTGATCCCATATTAAATTGCTTAGATGTAGTAGGCCAGCATGTAAGCTATGACTATTTCAATTCCAACCCAACGTCAGTCTCAGCTCCATTGCGCACACGGCACCGTGCGCTTTGGAGACGTTTATGTAACCTTTTTATGCCGGTTTAGTGATATTTCTCCACTCACTATTCAGCTGCAATCGATCAGCGGGATCAAACAACGTATCTAGGCTACTTGAGAGCACAAAAATGAATAGGCCTATATAAAAACATATTCCAAAGTGGTATAGGGCTTAATTAAAATAGCCAACAAGTGCAAGGCTTTAGTCCTTGATTAACATTAACATTGATTACCATTACTCATTCAACATTACAATTCGTGCTCCTTCCTCTACGGGAAACTCATCCAGAAAGGGGTTGGCCATTTTTCCAAACTGCTGATTCGATTGGTTCGTGGGCGGTGGATTTAAGGTCTAATCTTATCCTTGCAACTTAACCTGCTACGGACCAGGTTAAGTGGGAAGCATAAGTTGCTATGGAAATATATGTCGGTAAGAAGTTAACTTGCTTTGTAGTACGGCCAAACCAGGTTTAAACCTGAAGTTACCTCGCTAAACCACTAAACTGGCTTTGTAGTACAGGCCTCTGGTCAAACCTAGTTTAACTCACATTATGAGTCAGACTAGTAGGTTGATGAGTCACAGGAAGTGTAAATACAATCGGAAAAATTGTATTTACACTTCCTGTTAGTCTTTCAAGCCAGACGGTCTCTTCTGAATAAGGTGAATTATTAACACATATATCTTATTAACACATACTAGTGTTAATAAGCACCTTATACGGGCCTTATTACATATTAATTCATGCTTATTACACGGACCATAAGCATTATCATGTAAACTACTAATAATAGCACTTACCTGTCAAACTTGAACATCTACACCATATGCAAAGCGCTTAACAAGACACATTTGTCAAAGCAAGGGGCGGACTTAGAGGCAGGGCAGGTGTGCTGTCATACCTGCTTTAACATAGCTTTAGGCCTTACACACACACGCACACACACACAGACACACACACACACACACACACACAATCACGAGTGGAGAGCGTGGGCCTTAGGAGAGTGTGTTTTCGTCATAGTCACAGTCGCCTCAAAGAGGAGGAGAGCGTTGAGACGATGGGAAGGAAAGGCTGCTGAGGGGAGAGAACAGAGGAGCAGCCATGACATGGAGCAGCCCGCTGGCCCTGCTGCGGGATGCCCTCGCAGGTCAGAGGGCGCGGGAGAGGGACCTCCGCACCTTGGTGTCCAACCTGCCCTACCAAGGCCTGGACAAGCAGAAACAACCCAACCGCCACTTCCCCGGAAACGCCATCAAAACCACCAAGTACTCGCTCCTCCTCTTCGTCCCCATGAACCTCTTCGAGCAGTTCCACCGCCTGGCCAACATCTACTTCGTGGGCCTGGCCGTTCTGAACTTTGTGCCCGTGGTGAACGCCTTCCAGCCCGAGGTGGCTCTGATCCCCATCTGTGTCATGCTGGCTCTCACCGCCTTGAAGGACGGCTGGGAGGACTTCAGGAGGTACCAGTCCGACCAGAAGCTCAACAACACGCCTTGCTTTGTCTACTGCAGGTAACTGGCTGTGCTGTATCTAACATACATGATGTGTTATACATGATGTGTATCTAACATACATGATGTGTATCTAACATACATGATGTGTATCTAACATACATGATGTGTATCTAACATACATGATGTGTATCTAACATACATGATGTGTATCTAACATACATGAGGGGGCGGCTTTAGCTTTAGCTCAGGAGGTAGAGCGGGTCGGCCAATGATGCAAGGGTTGGCGGTTCGATCCCCGCTCCCTCCCAGCTGCTGTCGTTGTGTCCTTGGGCAAGACACCTAACCCTCCTTGCTCCCGATGGTGTGTAGGCACCCTGCGTGGCAGCCTGCTGCCATCGGTGTATGAATGGGTGAGTGTAGACTACCTACTGATTGTAAAGCGCTATATAAATGCAGGCCATTTACCATTTACCATTTACATGATGTCTAACATACATGATGTGTATCTAACATACATGATGCTGTGCTGTATCTAACATGATGTATATCTAACATACATGATGCTGTGCTGTATCTAACATACATGGTGTATATCTAACATACATGATGTGTATCTAACATACATGATGCTGTGCTATCTAACATACATGATGTGTATCTAACATACATGATGCTGTGCTATCTAACATACATGATGCTGTATCTAACATACATGATGTGTATCTAACATACATGATGTGAAGGCTGTGCTGTATCTAACATACATGATGTGAAGGCATCGTCATGAGACCAAAGGAAGTGCTGATATGGTGCATTTCAAACACCCCCACGTGTGTGTGTGTGTGTGTGTGTGTGTGTGTGTGTGTGTGTGTATGTGTGTGTGTGTGTGTGTGTGTGTGTGTGTGTGTGTGTGCACATTCTTGTACAGCTATCTTACTGAGAGAACCCATTTGAGTTTTATATCTGGGATGTAAGGACATGTTTCTCACACACCTTCAAAGGGCTGTTTGAAGGTTAACACTTAGTTTGGGTTAGGTTAGACTTGGGTTTAGGTTGGGGTTAGGGCCTAACCTAAATGATCACAACTAAATGCCTAACCGTTAGTGGTGGGTAAGTTAGGGGACTAGGGAATGCATTATGTCAATGAATGCTCTCACTAAGATAGCTGTACAGACGTGTGTGTGTGTGTGTGTGTGTGTGTGTGTGTGTGTATGAGTGTGTGTACGAGTGTGCATGTGTGGCACTTTTCCCCCAGCGTGTATTTGCACGATGGTTAGTGTGGCCTGTGTGCGCGAGTGTGCGTGTGCCTGTGTGTGAGCACACACACATTGTGTGTGCATGCATGAGTGTGTGTTTTACTTCCCCTGCGTTCCAGCACCCCATGGGAATTTTTGACCTAGAAATAGAAAATGTGTGGGAGATGATTCTTCTTTTGAAGAGCCTCCACAACAATATCTCGCATCCATCGCATTCATTGTGCACATTTTGATGAAATCCTCATCCGAGCGTTGCGTCAGCAGAGACAGTGAGGTTAGCGGTTAAGCTATTTTTGAATTACTGGTGAAAAATGAATAATTCACCAAAAGAGCAAAACATTGTAATTTCCAGTGCTTTCAGTTTCATTCTTGTGATTTTTGGAAGATACACTGAGAGAGGGAGGGATGTGAGACAGAGATGGTGTTACCATGTTGATGGCCAACCTCTGCAAGGCTTTGTATGATCATATATAATATATATATATTTGTATGAACATATTATCATTATGACCAGCTGCTCCCTCTCACATGTCCCAGAAGAAGAGTCATCAACGAGACTCGGAAGTGCAGCCTCAGCTGGGGAGAGAGAGAGAGAGAGAGAGAGAGTGTGTGTGTGTGTGTGTGTGTGTGTGTGTGTGTGTGTGTGTGTGAGGAGGTAGGGTCCAGGTGGTCTGGAGTACTCCAGACACAACAGTGGACACAGCAGTGGACACTTCGGAGCACACACTCCGGTCCCTCTGGGCCTGTTAGCGAACACTAGCCGTCTCGGGCCTCACGTCACGCGACGAGAGAAACAGCAGTTGAGTCAGTGAGTGGGCGATCTCTCACGGCTCACTGAGTGGGGATGCTGCCAAAGCCAACGTTTCTTCATCATCTTTCTCTTTTTTCTGCCATGTGCAGATTAGAACAGTTTTAAACTGATGTTCCAACGATATGTGCTACCTATCGAGATGTGCTACTTAAGCAGTTCTGCTCGTGGGGTTAGGCGGGTAGCGATTCGCGCTACGTTAGCATTTTTTGACAAGGCAGCATGAAATTGTGAGAACACCGGCAGCTCGATGGACTGGTGACCAAACCCCTTTGAGCCTGCTGCTACATCCTCCTCCTCTTTGACCTTTCTACTCACTTTAGGATAGGGGTTAGTGTTACGGACACCGGTTGGGTAGCCTGGATAAAAACCTTGCCTCCACGTGACCTGCATGTACTATCAGTATCAACGTACGCTACAGACATAGTCTGTGATGTCACGTTGAAGGCTGGGTTCACCCAGACTACCGGTTGGGGTCCACTTTGCCTTTATTCCTACTTCCTTTCTATTGCTCTTTATGGAGCTGATTTATAATATAAGACAGCAGCTTATGCTCTTTTGGTAATATTAATATATAATAATATGACAGCTTACAGACCCTCTTGCGAGCACGAATGTAACAGGGTTAGTTAGGGTTAGTGGCTAGGGTTAGGGTTATAGGCTATAGTCATCAGGGCGTAGCCAGAAATGAAATTTCAGGTGGGCCTGAATAAAAGTGAGTGGGAAACACAATTCATTCCATAATTGATATAATTGACAATACTAAAGTCAAATGCCTCGAACGGCGAAATGACAGTGGGGGGGGCGTGGTCGTCCTGTCAAATCTGACAGGGCGATCACGCCTCTGTAAACAACATCAGCTGTTTAAGACATGTCACACATCTAGTGACACCTCTGATGAAGACGGAAGTATTGCCGTCGAAACATGTCAGGTAGGAATGAAAACCCGTGTCTGATATAGAAGAAAATCTAACGATTTAATTTCTTCTAGTCTAGTTTTTATAGTTATGTAATAAACATTGTGTTTTGTTTTTTCCCTCGTCAAAATTTAGCCTACATTTGATTTAGCCTGACAAGCTAGCATGATGACATGGTTGGTAGTTTCATATGATAGCAGTACCTTGGCTCTAGCTGAGCCTGCTACAGCTTCTGAAAGACAGGAATGTTGACTGTTTAAGAGGCTTTAAAGTCTCCTGATTGGATGTAGTCCATGGGCCAAGGCTGAAATTTTGACATATCGGTACCACCTGAGGTGACCGCACGATTTTGTTATTTTTGTCTTCCTACATGTCTCTAGTTTATATTTTGGTATGATAACCCTTCCGATTTGGTAGCTTAAGGATAGTTATCACTCTGTAAACAAACCTACCCCCAAAAAATGACAAAACCCTGATTTCATCATATCTCCTGAACCACACATGATAACGCAGAAAATGTGATGTCTACCCCTATGTTTTCATGGTCAGGGATTACAATGACACCCTATACAACATCATAAACTGTTCACATGAATAGTTAATGGTGAATTCAGTGGTGTTTTGGTGAATTCAGTGGTGTTTTGAGAAGGATACAATGCAATTAGTCCATGGGCCAATGGTGAAATCAGTACCACCTAAGGGGACCGCGCAATTTCTGTATTTTTGTCTTCCTACATGTCTCTAGTTTATATTTTGGTATGATAACCCTGCCAATCTGGTAGCTTATTGATAGTTATCACTCTGTAAAAAACCTTCTCCATATAAATGACAAAACCCTGATTTCTGTGTATTAGTCCAGATGATATGTGAAAATCATGTTCACTTTTTCATAAAAGCATGAAACTTGGTACGCATATAGTTTGGGGCCCCGTAAATCTTCAGAAATTAAGCCATCACAAAAATGCTTCGTGGTGGCCATTTTAATTCCGCCATAAGTGAATTATGTAGTTTGCATCATATCTCCTGAACCACACATGATAACACAAAAGGTGATGTCTATCCCTATGTTTTCATGGTCAAGGATTACAATGATACCATATAGAACATCATAAACTGTTAAAGTAACTAATCAATGGTGAATTTAATGACGTGAGAAGGAAATCACAGTTTCTGATAACTGATGCTATAACCTCAATTCCATGACCACTCTCTGGCTAACATTTTTTGATGAGTAATTTGGGTTAGGGTTACTTCTATGGGCCTTTTGTTAAAATAGCCCCCAGGCCCCTCCCAAACATCCTGCGACTTTCTGCCAGACGGCCAAATCCAAGATGGCCACTGGTACAATCTTGAAAAATTTACTTTTGAACCAGAGCACCTAGAATAATGTATGAAGACACTTTCCTTTTGAATGGCAACATAACTTAACTTTTGAATGGCAATACGTGTTGTTTGGGGTTTACCATTTTTAGAGTAAGGACGGAGATTAACAATGGTGAATTATAGCTATTTTAATTGCAAATTCATGCCTACCAAACATGGTTTAGTAATGACAATTATTGTGTTTTGAGGGTAATTTCATAATTATGTTAGTCTCGCTGGCCAGCCTCCCCTCTTTACCGGGAGAGGAGTCTGGCGCCACGGAAACAAGCAACTGGGATAAGCCCTCCCCTAGCTCTACAGCTGCTCCCCATTGGAGCGACTGTTTCAGTGGCTGCCGGATGTCTGCTCCCGGCTTATTACAAACTCTGTCATTGGCTCCGACCACGTCAATCAGAGCAGCTTCCGCTCCCTCCTCCCTGTGTGTCGCTGTAAATAGTGCCCTGCCGCCTCAGTGAAAACAACAACGCTAGCTAGCAAGCTAACGGCAGAAACCTACACGCTGAAAAGGGCAAGTTGGATTGTTGGAAACTATTTTCCAAGGGCACTGCCGTTAAGGGCCGCCCATCGCAATCCCACTATGGAGACCTACGTGGGAGGCGAGGCTGGCCAGCGAGACTATGGGATAGGTGAAGGTGAATGTCCATTGTCCAACAAGTTTTCTCAATTTTCTCAATAATTTCCCTCTTTGTGATGTGATAAAAGTTTCTCAGTGAGTTATAGTTGATTGCCTCACTGAATTATCTGCTAATATCCAATTTTAGCAGCAGAATTTGATGTCCTGGCGTGGCACGTCCGTGTGTAATGACATATCCAAAAGGAATTTTACTCTGCGCTGCGCTGCACAGCATAGAGATTATGGTGCGCTCAAGCGCAGCAGAGTATTTAGCGCGTAAGAGGGGCTTTTTTTTAGCGCGTAAGAGGTGCAGCCCCGTATTCTGCGCAGAAACGCCTGATTGTGGCACGCCTATGTCCAGTAAAATTATAACAGGCATGCGCTTGTGCACGCCCCCAATTTGCATTGCGCGCGGCGTACCACTTTTGCGAAGATAGGGCCCCCGGGACTTGCAAGAACTTCTCCTCTCCTGCAGCATGGGCTGATTTTAAGTCTGCAATGAGTTAATCAGAGGCAGGCAGACTGTAGGGTGCGGAAGGTTGGGGAGGCCAGGTCAAACGTGAAGGAGTTGAACTCATGCATGCAGGCATGGCTCAAAATGGATGCGAAAAGGTGCAAACACACCAGACGCTGAAGTGACGAAGCATCTGGAAGCGCAGCCAGTTTCATTTTTGGCGCACTTGTTAGCACATTAGACCGTTCAGTCAGACCAGCCGTGATGCGGCCGGCTCGCCCCATGCAGAGATTGTTTCGGCGTCTGATCTATTTTTGTGTGAGACCCGCGAGTGATTGTGTGAAGCCAGATAGGAAGTCAATACAAGTTGTCACCGGCGCGGAGCAAAGCAGTGCGTCTGGTGTGAATGGCCAGGGTCCTGCTCGAGCTGAATTTACACACAGCGGCACTTTGCGTCTGCAGCATCACAATCATCTTCCACCCTCCTCCCTGCATGGATGCTCCAACCCGCTCTGAATGACTGGTGGCGACCATTTATGGATTTCGTTTCCACTCCCTCCGTGTTGAATCTGTCTATCTCAAATGCCTGTGCCACTGTGAAACAACAGCATCAACAATGCTAGCTCGTTGCTACATGCTGAAAATGGTTGGATCTGGATTGTGCAATAAAGCAGGCCTGCTTGATACTTTTGGTGGATAGTTGTAAAGGTGAATGGAGCCTTTTTCCCCTATACCAGGGTGGAGGTATTAGCAGCCAGACTCTGCCATTGTAGGGAGGGAGTCTAGCAAGCGAGACTACCCGGGGAGGAACTCAAGGTAGGAGCTGCTGAGATGGAGTGGAGCGCTCCAAGGCAGTGATTGACCTGGTTGTGGTCAACTTGTAAACCTCCACGAGTTGCTGGAACATTGTGTTTTTGATGAATGTGTGGCCTTATTCAACTCCAACATCACATACAGGAAGACACAGAAGAGCAAGCGCATCTAGAAGCGCTATCTCCAATCTGTAGGGCTGCAATAACCCTACATGACTCTCGTTGACATGGGCATAATCTAGAGGATGGCAACTCCATCAGCAATTGGATCGGCAGACACAAGATGGCACCCCATACAAGTTGTCGGACTATGTCCACAAGGTGTCATCCATCATCCTTGCCCGCCATGGTGATGTTGACATATCATCTGTGTGATCGACCGGTATGACACAGCATACTTGGCTAAAGATGATGAGCGGAATCTGATGATTCAGAATCTATAGCTACAGCTAATGAAAAGAGCTTATTTTAGTTATCTACATTCATTAAATATTTTAACGCAAGAAATCCTGGGGGTAGTTGGTACAGCAGTACCAAGGTAAAATGGGTGTTGACATTAACATCTTTTCAGTGAACATAATTCTGAAATGACTCCCAAAACATCCACTATTGTTAATCTCCTTCCTTGTGGTAAACCCCAAACGCACAGTATAAGTTCCCATTCAAAAGTTACATTTCCACAATACTGGATGGCAGCCATCTTGGAATTCTGGGTCAAAACTATGCCATAATGTCAAACTGATGTCAGAATCGGATTCCTCGTGGTTGACTTACGCCGAAAAGTGTCTTCATACATTATTCTATGTACTCTGGGTCAAAAGTCAATTTTTTAACATGGCGCCAGTGGCCATCTTGGATTTGGCCATCTGGCAAGGAAAATCCCAGGATCTTTAGGAGGGACCTGGGCGCGATTTTAACAAAAGGTCTATAATAAGTCAAATCACTCATCAAAACATCTTAGCCAGAGAACGGTCATGGCTTTGAAGTTATAGCATCGGTTATCAGATACTGTCATTTCCTTCTCACAACATCATCAAATTCACCATTGATTAGTCACTTTAACAGTTTATGATGTTCTATATGGTATCATTGTAATCCTTGACCATGAAAACGTTGGGATAGACATCTCCTTTTCAGTGTTAGCATGTGTGGTTCAGGAGATATGATGCAAACTACATAATTTGCTTATGGCAGAATTAAAATGGCCGCCACAAGGCATTTTTGCGATGGCTCAATTTCTGAAACTGTACAGGGCCCCAAACTATAAGCGTACCAAGTTTCATGCTTTTAAGAAAAAGGGAACATAATTTTCACATATCATCTGGACTAATACACAGAAATCAGGGTTTTGTCATTTATATGGGGGTAGGTTTGTTTACAGAGTGATAACTATCCTTAAGCTACCAAATCGGCAGGGTTATCATACCAAAATATAAACTAGAGACATGTAGGAAGACAAAAATAACAAAATCGTGCGGTCACCTCAGGTGGTACCGATTTTTGCCTTGGCCCATGGACTAATGGGCCTTGGCAAGAAGTGAGTGGGCCTAGGCCCAGCCAGGCCCAGCCATAGCTACGCCCCTGATTCAGTCACTGGAAAGACAGGCCCAGTCACACATGGGAAAATAGTGCTGTCATTCTTCCGTTTACGCACACGTCGTTTTTTTGACTAGATGGGAATACACCTTCCTGACAGTCTGTCCATCACTCATCCCACCGAGGCATGTGACACATTCTGACCACAGGGAATGTGGTCAGACAGGAGGGGAGGGGTTTAGCTTCCATGTGGTCAGACGGGAGGGGGAGGGGTTTAGCTTCCATGCGGTCAGACGGGAGGGGAGGGGTTTAGCTTCCATGTGGTCAGACGGGAGGGGAGGGGTTTAGCTTCCATGCGGTCAGACGAGAGGGGGAGGGGTTTAGCTTCCATGCGGTCAGACGAGAGGGGGAGGGGTTTAGCTTCCATGCGGTCAGACAGGAGGGGAGGGGTTTAGCTTCCATGCGGTCAGACGGGAGGGGGAGGGGTTTAGCTTCCATGTGGTCAGACAGGAGGGGAGGGGTTTAGCTTCCATGCGGTCAGACGGAAGAGGAGGGGTTTAGCTTCCATGCGGTCAGACGGGAGGGGGAGGGGTTTAGCTTCCATGTGGTCAGACAGGAGGGGAGGGGTTTAGCTTCCATGCGGTCAGACGGGAGGGGGAGGGGTTTAGCTTCCATGTGGTCAGACAGGAGGGGAGGGGTTTAGCTTCCATGCGGTCAGACAGGAGGGGAGGGGTTTAGCTTCCATGCGGTCAGACGGGAGGGGGAGGGGTTTAGCTTCCATGTGGTCAGACAGGAGGGGAGGGGTTTAGCTTCCATGCGGTCAGACGGAAGAGGAGGGGTTTAGCTTCCATGTGGTCAGACAGGAGGGGAGGGGTTTAGCTTCCATGCGGTCAGACGGGAGGGGGAGGGGTTTAGCTTCCAGACCTTTGTGGATGCACGTGAAGTGTCTCGGTGACGACGTCACATGACTCATCCTCTCAGGCGTGTCACTCTTACACACACACACACACACACACACACACACACACACACACACAACCATTTTGAACACAGTAAATGCCAGCTTCAATTCACGTTGATTGAATTTAATTTAAACAATTAGACAGCCATTGGATAGTTAAACACACCTAGAATGAACGTCTGTTCATTCTAAGAAGTAGTGGAGGTAAATCACTGACCCCATATGTATATATCCTATTGCTGTCTGTTCAGTGTGTTGTGATTATAACTCTGTTGAGGCTATTTTCTCTGAATAGTGAGAACACATGTGACTCATGTTATCAAAGCAGTTTATCCATAATATATCCAATCCATCAACAGCGTCTGTAAAAATTGCAACGCTAGTCAGCATTATTGCCTTTGGCCATGACAGGTCCATTGCATTATAATTCATTATACTGTATAGGTCTTTACAGGAACACTTCAGGGAACACACAACAGTCCCCCCCCCCCCCCCCCCCCCCGCCCCCCACACACACACACACACATCCCCCATCAGCATAGCAGTTATGCGCTCCGTTATCTCTGAGGAATTGCTATCTGCACAAAAAAATGATAAATATTTGGAGACATTATCACAAAGAGACATCAGGTAGCCCATTTGGAGCGGAGCCAAATTCACGAGAGCAAGCAATTACTTTCCATCTATCGCTTTGAAGATCAGAAATGTGCTTAATTTAGGACAATCGCAAGTTAATGATTTGATGAGGGTGGCAGATTATTAGACAGACAGCCAAATTGTTTGGCGTGGTGCTGCCGAGGCGCTTCCATGTGAGAGAGTTTAGGAGAACATTTATGCCTCGCTGGCAGAAATAGAAAGTCCCGTTCCTGCCCGGGATGCTGATGACTGTGCTTGATCAGAACAAACCCAGCTGGGGACCATTTCTTTCTGAGACACGGACGTCCAACCGGAAACTGACGTTCATGGGCATATAGGCTATAAGCGTACTTAACAAGAGAGGATCTTTGTTGCTATCATCTAAACACAAACCCCCCCCAAAAAAACATGCTAAAAATACTTAAAGAGGCCCTAAAGTCATGTTTCAAGATGTGTATAAAACACTCTACTATGAATAAGAATTTGTGATTCTGATGGTTTTCCCCACAAAAAAGATCAAATTATCTTGTTAAAATCCTTAAAATGGCTTCCCCTCCTTCTCCCTCATTTAAAAATCCAAAGGAACCAATCAGAGTGATCTAAAACATAACTAGCCAATCACAGCATACTGTACAACACGGGCTTTCAACACATTCTCACTCGTGACAAAGTGATGACAAGGGTTCCTGACCGATCTGCAGTACATGACGAGTTGGGAGTGAGAATATGTTGGGGCTTTAACTGCTGAATACTGGACAGTGATTGGCTCCAGGATTCATGATGTCACATATCTTGCTTGCTTGTTGAAAACGGCCTTTTCAGGGAGCTCAGAGAAACTTTCCACTTTCAGAAGATGATTGTGGAAACAGTCTTCTAGTGTCAAACTCTGCACAGACATCGTTCTGCACAGTGAAGCTCAGACATCCAACTGTAGGAACATGAAGAAAAACTTTTTCTTCATGATTTTGGACTTTAGGGCGTCTTTAACCTCCCTCCTCCTCCCGGCTTTGTTTGGGTCTAGGCGTGGTATGATGACGTGTGCCGGCCGGCGTTTAAAAGCCACCCCATCAGGTCCTACATGCAGGGCTGCATACCTGCTGCTCTCCGTCATGGATGTTTGACATAGTGCTTGACATGCAGGTTCCTAACTGACAAGCAGGTGGCTCTCTGGGGCGCCACACCCCCTGACACTTGAGGACAGAGAAAGTCTCTCCTCTTCTTCTCTGCCTCTCTGCCCTAAATCTTTTGGAGAGTTTCCTTGTTCTACAAAGCTCAAAAACAATTCTGGGCCCCACTCCAAAAACAACAACAGCATTGATTTCTCATTTGGATGGATTGTTTATTCCCCAACTCGCACAGGTGCTGTATTTGTGTACATTTTTGTTCGTGACAAGCGAGTCGATATTTCACTTGATTGACTAAAACATTCAATGAGATTACAAAAAAAGAGACCCTCATTGCCAACAATGGACTTAAGAAATGCAACGGAAAAATCGATATGAAAGCCGTCCAGCAGGGTTTCCCCCAGTGCAATGCAAGCGCAGCGGCCCACCCCCCACCAGGCCTATGCATCTGAGTATTTTTCTGTTATGTTTTTTTTAAGATTGTTTTTATTTGTTATGTTTGCCTATGGAAGCTGTGTCATAGCCTTTTTCAATTCTCAATTCCACGATTCCATCCGTGATTCTGTGATCACAGAAACTATTCACCTTAGAAGAGACAGTCTGGCTTGAGAGACTAACAGGAAGTGTAAACATAATTGGAAGTTCTGATTGTGTTTACACTTCCTGTGACTCATAAACCTAGTCTGGCTCATAATGTGAGTCAAACTAGGTCAGACCAGGTGAGTCAGACTAGTTTGAGCAGGTAAAACAGCCGGCGTTTTGAACAGGAAGTCGTGACACAATGGGTCAAGTGGGCGGGGCTACATAAGGTGGATAGGGCCCTACTTTAATGCTGCCATCAGTCTGTTGCTGGCCCAGCGCGGGCCCCCGTCACAAAAGACACGGTCCCCGGGGCTAACGACTTTTCTAGGGGAAACCCTGACTTTTTAGAAAATAATCTGTCATGACTTTTGAATGATAACTGACGTTTCTAATCTCAGGGAAGAGAAGCAGTTTGTTCAGAGGCGTTGGAAGGATGTGAAGGTGGGAGACTTTGTGAAGGTGGTTTGCAATGAGATCGTCCCGGCAGACCTCCTGCTCCTGCACACGTCCGACGCGAGCGGAGTGTGTCTCATAGAGACGTCCAACCTGGATGGAGAGACCAACCTGAAACAGAGGAGGGGGGTGCCTGGCCTCTCCACCTCGGTGAGGATCTCAGGAATATTAATATTCCAAATAAACATCTCTCGTTCCATATAACACACTCACTCCATAACGCAAAGTAAAAAAAACAATTGTTGCATTTTCTGAGATTAGAGTTTCTGCATTAGCCTACTGTAGAGCTGAATATTGTCGAACCAGGTAATTTAGACCAGTGGTTCGCAAAGTGGGGTCCTTGAGGGGGGGGGTCCCCAGCAAAAAAGGTAATGTATTTTCACTAGAATTCCAACCATAAGTAACACAATGACAGAATGCATGACATGACTTTGGTCATGGGTTTCATACACTTTCTAAAATAAAACATCTAAAGGTGTGATGACCCTCCCACTCTCCTCCTGTGGCCCTGTCTTGCAGGAGCCTGGTTTTGGGGTCGTTAGACTGATTGGGTGCACCTGGGCCCGTTGCACTCACACAAGACCTTCAAACTATTCAGTCTCTCCCCTTCCTCACGATACACCTTTTGTTCTGTTCGTTTGTTTAATGTTTGCATTGTCTAGTTATTTTCCCTTAGTTTGAGTTCATCAATTATTATTTTAACTTTTACTTTGGTGTATGACTCCCCTCATATGTTAGAACCTGGCTCAAGGAAGTAACACATGAGGACAGCTGAGTCATACAAAACATCCCAAAGAGACCATTTGTGTCGAAAAGGCAGGGCTTGCACCTGTGTTTATTCTGCCTTTTTGACACAGAATGGCCCCCGTGAAAAGGGTCTATAGACCCTTTACACTTTTTATAGTGTCGTGAAAAGGGTCTAAGACCCTTTTCACGGGGGCCATTTTGTGTCGAAAAGGCAGAATAAACACAGGTGCAAGCAAAACACTAATGAGGGTTTCCAAATTCCAATCATGGCAGTGGGAAACCCTCATTAGTGTTTTGCTTGCACCTGTGTTTATTCTGCCTTTTTGACACAGAATGGCCTCCGTGAAAAGGGTCTATTCCCTCTGTAAAAGAAAATGAAAAAAATAATTTTGAACCTGGCTTTATTCCATGTTCAGGTCTCTGTTCTGGTAAGAGTAGCATATGCTTTGCATAAGCTAAGGGGGATCCTAATAAATCAAATCAAATCAAATCAAAATGTTTGCAAATTAGCACGTATTTTAAGTAGATAATGCCTCATTTGCATATTTAAACATCAAAATTCAGAAAACTTGTAATACAAAAATGAATTGTCTTAATGTCAGTAATCAACTGGGTAAGTTTTATGGTGATATGTATTAGTTAAAAATGTTACCCTTCAGTTGCCATGTCTCACCTATAAATGTTGGTGACAACATCCTGTCTTGTCTCCATTGCTTCAGTCTGGAAGTACAGGTTAGGCTGCATTGAGGACAGGTCCATTCACACCACACTGACCTCATCTCCTCTCATTTTCCCAGATGTCTGAATTCAAGCCGGAACGCTTCGCCGGCGTCGTCGTGTGCGAAAGGCCCAACAACAACCTGAATCATTTCAAGTGTTACGTGTGAGTAGCAGTGTTGGGGGTAACTCATTACAAAAGTAACATATTACATGTAATATATTACTTTTAGCAGTAACTCAGTAATATAACTTATTACTTATAGGATTTCAGTAATTTTCTACCAGTTACTTTGTCAAGTCACACAAGTTACAAATTGAGTTATTCTTTTTTTAATCAAAGCACATATTTAAATCATCTCCTAATCAAACTGTGTGTTTTTATGCAAATAACCACTACAGATGACAATAACAAAGGAAAAGCATAACATTTAGAATTTTGGACAGCTTACACTGACTTCAAGACGGTTGAAATTATTTTTCGGGATGTTCCGGGGCGGCGATGTCATTCGGCTACTGCTGTTATTACAGTGAAAGTAATGCAAAAGTAGTGTAATAAGTAACAAGTTACTCTACACAGACAGTAATATTGTAAAGTAACTTATTACTTTCAAATGAAAGTAACTAGTAATATGTAGTATATTACATTTTGAGAGTAACTTGCCCAACACTGGTGAGTAGGATGGCCGGCCGAATCATTGCCGATCTTTCGGAAAAGACTAAAGACACACCTTTTCAGGCTCCATCTGGGCCCTTCTTGAAACTAACTTCTTTCTCTCTCTCGCTCTCTAAAAAACAACAAAAAACAAAACAACTAAAACTAACCTAAACTAAACTTTACCACTATTCCTTCAGAAGTTGTAGTTGTCATAGACTGTGTTGCATAGTTGATTGCTCTATTGCTGACAAAAATGTGTTATTGTAAGTCGCTTTGGATAAAAGCGTCTGCCAAATGACGTAATGTAATGTAATGTAATGTAATGAATCACATGGATTCCCCAAACACGACTTTGAGCCTTCGAGATCAGCCGAACAAAACTCATTCCAACCCACTCACTGCACTTTATCACGCCACCTGGGACATTATTGGGGCTGTAATAGCCTATAATCGATTTCCTCGGGCACCATAGCTTTTATAGACGTTGTAGCATCCTGTCCAGCTAAGAGCTATAAAGCAGGACAACTGTTAATAGGGAATATATAGGCGGTAATGAACGGCCTAACGAGATCCAGCAGTAAAAGGGGGGTTCTTCTCTCTTCCTCCCGCTGCAGAGAGCAACCTGATCAGGCGAAGACGGGCGTTGGAATTGAGAGTCTGCTGCTCAGAGGCTGCACAGTGAGAAACACCGACCATGCTGCCGGCTTCGTGGTGTACGCAGGTATTACTACTTCTCCACATACTTTGATCTCAACCATAACTTCAGTGTTTTCACAGGAAGTGTTGTAGTCGAGACGAGTTGGACTCGGAGAGACACATTTTTAGGACTCGTGACTTGACTGGGACTCGAGCACTGATGACTCGGGACTTGGACTCCAATCGTCATGTATTCGGACTCGGAAATTGAACACGACGAGGACTTGTTAATTGATAGACTTTTGTTGTTGTAATAGGCCCTAATAATTTGGTTTCAGATATTGACAGCTAGTTTATTGATACTGTGACATTATTCAATTTCATGCAAGGGCAGGCACATGTGTTCCAGCTATGCTGATTCAGTTCAATAACTCCGGACTCACACTCGGGTAATGGGGACTCGACCCGGACTCTTCTTCTGGTGACTCGGACTAGGACTGGGACTGGAGATGTGTAGTGACTTGACGACAGCACACTGCCCACAAGGCAGGGCATTCTGTAAGGAGCAATGAGCAGAGTAGTAATTGGGTGGACTCTCTCTGAGATTGATAATCAATTCTCTTTGGTGAGATATTTCATCGCCTGCTGTTATTGACGATAACCAGACGTTTTTCGATCCCCCCACGTCCAAAGGCCACGAGACCAAGGCCATGCTCAACAACAACGGGCCCAGATACAAGCGCAGCAAACTAGAGCGGAAGCTGAACACCGACGTCATCTTCTGCCTCATCCTCCTCTTCACCATGTGTCTGGTCGGAGCACTCGGTCAGTGATGATGAATTACATTAACTTACCAGCAAATCTCCCAAAAATCACACGGACTCACTGAGGTTCCAGTTCAAGATTAATGATCCTTGTACATTTATGAGGGGACATATCATTTCCAATAGCCCCCAATCAGTCACTTGGCAGCCAGCCCAAACACATACTGTACGAGAGGGGAGGGGGGGGGAGGGGGGTAGGGGGGAGGAGAGGGGGGGGGTGGTGCCAAAAATAGCTGCTTCCCTGTGAGACAGTCTGTGGTGTGATGAATCCCCTGTCCTCCTTACACATACAGGTCACTTCCTCTTCCTGCAGGCCCTGCCCAGCGTGCCCCGCCCCCCATACCTGCTGCCCAATAGCCAGGGACACCTCGACCCCCCCGCCCTGTCCAGCTTCTACATGTTCTTCACTATGATCATCCTGCTACAGGTATAGAGGACCACTCTCTCTGTGTGTGTGTGTGTGTGTGTGTGTGTGTGTGTGTGTGTGTGTGTGTGTGTGTGTGTGTGTGAGAGTGTGTGTGTGTGTGTGTGTGTGTGTGTGTGTGTTCATGTGTGTGTGTGTGTGCGCGTGCGTGCGTGCGTGCGTGTGTGTGTGTGCGCGTGTTTTCTATCCCTGTGGGGACCGAAAGTCTATCCATCTGGAGCCCATTTTCCTGCACTCCATAAGGAAAACAGTTGATTTGTATGTCAGTGGTTAGGGTTAGGGTTCGAATTGGGGATAGGTTAAGGTTACAGTTCAGGCATGTACCACTTCAGGTTAGGGTAAGGACTTTTTTAATCAAGTTTTTTTCCTCGGTTTTTCTCCCATTCCCCCCTCCCCAATTGTACTTGGCCAGTTCCCCTGCTGGGACAGGGAAAAAGTCGTTGCTCCACCCCCTCTGCCGATCATTCTGAGGAGAGCCGTAGACTAGCACATGCTTCCTCCGATACATGTGCAGTCGCCAGCTGCTTCTGTTGTTGACATAAATTGTAAATACAATTTATGTCAACAACAGGAGCTTTAATCTTTATATCACGTGACACAAAATGGCTGCTTTGGCTGCATGTGAAATAGGCGTCTTCACTTGTGTCGTAATACATCGTAATACAAAGGCCTACATTATTGATGTATGATTGAATTTGAATGTATTTGAAACTTTCGATTCATAGTGTTTGAATTACAGTATAATGTTGAGCAAGTCAAGACTCTTCATGGAGTTTCATGGGAATCAATTCTGTTCCCTTTGTGTTTGTATCTGACTGCTACACTCTCCTCTCCTCTCCTCTCCTCTCCTCTCCTCTCCTCTCCTCTCCTCTCCTCTCCTCTCCTCTCCTCTCCTCTCCTCTCCTCTCCTCTCCTCTCCTCTCATCTCCCCCTCCCCTCCCCTCTCCTCTCCCTCTCCCTCTCCTGCAGATCCTGATACCTATCTCCCTCTACGTGTCCCTTGAGCTGGTCAAGATCGGCCAGATCTTCTTCATCACCAATGACATTGATCTGTACGATGAGGAGCTGGACAGCCGTGTGCAGTGCCGGGCTCTGAACATCCCAGAGGACCTGGGCCAGATTGAGTACATCTTCTCAGACAAGACCGGCACCCTCACTGAGAACAAGATGGTGTTCCGCCGATGTACCATCATGGGCACTGAGTATCCACATTGTGAGAAGGGTAAAGCTTGGCCTATTTTACCCCCTTACATTAAAATCACACGCACGCAATGAATCCGATTTCTCTGCAGGTGGAGCTCCTCCATCATTGCTCCTCATAGTATTTATGCTGTGTAAAACTGACTAAACATCTCCTCTAACTTGTTGTCCATCCTGAATATCTATAATCCATTTTTGACAGAGAATTCTGGGCTGTCTGGCACTTCTTGATTGGATCTGCATGTGAATTTTCAATCAATATAAACACAACGCCCCCCTCTTCACAGAAAACATACTAAATCCATTTCTTCATTGAGCCCCTTTGGGAGAAGGCAGCGGCCGAAGCGTTTTTTCCTGAGTGCGGGTCAATTTATATTTGATTGGATCTGCATGTGAAAATGTACTTGTGATTATGTAGTTGCTATATGAATTAAGGATGCATTGAGGCCACATGCTTCTCTCATCGGATCTTGATTGGATCTTGAATGGGTTTTGGGTGCATTTACACCTGGATTTTGCTTGTGATGTTTTTCTCTATTCAAATACAATTTCATCGCCCACACAAGGCAGGTTATTGCCAGATAAGATGGGGTGAAATAAAAAGTAGAAATGCAATGTGAAGACACCAAACACCCAAACACCTTCATTCTCCATCTCCCTCTGCAAATGCACTCATGATGAGAATTTCAGAAACATCACCACCACCACCAAACGTATTTTTGTGGATTTGCAGCCCTCCGTCTTGATGAGGCAGATTCAGAGGACGAGGAGGAGGTCATCTTCACCCGCCGGCCGCGCTCCCCTCAGGCAGGATGGACCCTGGATGCTGAGGACACTGACCCTGAAGACACACAACATTTCCATGGCAACCGACGCAGCAGCAAGGTCGCAGCGAGCGCCCAGAGGGATGTGGCCTTCAGCGGTCCACTTGTGAGACGATTGCTTATATTTGGCTTACTTAAAGAAAATCCTATATACTATTTTATCTTATTAATTACTTACTAACCCAGCCCCCTCTTAGAGTGTTCCAGGTGTTTTTAGCTACATCAGACAACACCTCCGATTAGCATGTTAGCTAGCAATGCTAGTCAATGAGGAATGAAACCATAACTTCACAATCACTTGCAAGCCGTTCTACTTCCAGAGCTGTAGTAAGAGTATATGAATATGTAATTGTACTGTCTCAAAGTGCTTGAATGGGATTTTGAAAGCAATGGTTTCATACCCTATTGACTTTCATTAGCATTGGCTAACAAATGCAAAACAGGAGGCTGGTGCTGACTTGTCAGAGACTCTGATGTCATAATAGTGGACATGATGTCATAATTGTGGACATGATTAGTGATAAATAGGACATGCCTCTAAAAAAAAATCACTGAACCTTCCCTTTAATGAACAACATTCTATAGGATGACAGCAGTCAAGATGCTTTGCATTATGTGTTTAAGAGGAAATGAGTTAGTCTTTCCCATTGAAAATGAGTTCTTTGAAATGTCACGTCCTACCAATGTACACCACCATAACGGTCTACAATGAGCTGTTTAAGAGCACATTAATTATTTGTCTTTAAAAAAAATCATTGGCTGATTAAGTTCAGATAAATATTGTATGAGTGGCCAAAATCCATCTCTCATTGATTTTTGATGGAGCAGCTCCAGGCTGTTCATCAGTATGACCCAGGTGGGTGCTGCACATCAGGCTGTTCATCAGTATGACCCAGGTGGGTGCTGCACATCTCCAGGCTGCACATCAGTATGACCCAGGTGGGTGCTGCACATCGGTGGTGGATGAGTTGAGTGAGTTCCCTCCCCCTCCCTCCCCTGATCTGTGAAGCGCTTTGAGTGTCTAGAAAGGCGCTATATAAATTCAATCAATTATTATTATTTATTATTATGAGTGCTCGTCCTGTTTCTAGCTTTGGAATTTGTTGTCCAATGGTCAGGTAATTCGTTTCCGAGTTCAAGCTGAGGTTACATTAGGTCGCCAGTTAAGTTAAGTTATCCTTTATTTATCCCCATTTATTATTATGAGTGCTCGTTCTGTTTCTCGCTTTGGAATTTGTTGTCCAATGATCAGGTAATTTGTTTCCGAGTTCAAGCTGAGGTTACATTAGTTCGCCAGTTAAGTTAAGTTATCCTTTATTTATCCCTATGGGGAAATTCATCCTCTGCATTTGACTCATCCTCTACTAGGAACCTTCCTAGAACTAGGAGCAGTGGGCAGCCGCAGTGCAGCGCCCGGGGACCAACTCCAGTTCTTTAGCCAGTGCCTTGGTCAGGGGCACTGACAGGTGTATTAACCCTAACATACATGTCTTTAGGTGGTGGGAGGAAACCGGAGCACCCAGAGAAAACCCACACGAACACAGGGAGAACATGCAAACTCCACACAGAAAGGACCTGGGACGGACCGGGGTTCGAACCCGGGACCTTCTTGCTGTGAGGCAACAGTAACATGGTTGACCTTAGAAGTCCCTTACAAGTCCTCAAATTGCCTTTTGTTTACTCCAAACTCACCTTTCCAGTGACACAAGGCCTCGTGGTCCCATGCAGTCTCCATTGCAGATGGCCGAGCTGCTAGACATCAGTGATGAGCACAACTATTTTGGCTCAAAGCTGTGCCTGTGTCTGTGAAGGAACATATGGTCCTGCTGGGCTACATTAAGCATGGACTACTGATATCAGTAAACGTGCACTATAGGTTAGTCATCTTGGTCTTGATACGCAGTACAGTAGCTGTGTTTCTATTTTTGCCCACAGGGCAAAGAGCACAGGCAGTCGCTGTGACGGAGGAGCAAGCTGAGACGATTACAACTCTTGTGTTTGTTCCAACACAGCTCCTGGTCCTGCTCCTCCTTCGCTCTTACTGACACTGTGCCACTAACATTATACAGAATATCTTCTTAACCAAGGCTATTATAAACTAAAGTTCAAGACTAAAACTAGGTGTGGAAAAACATTTTATAAAAACAAAAACTAGACTTTAGGAAAAAGACAAAAACGAAATGAAACAATGTTGTGTACTTAGAAAAATAAAATAACATAAAAATACAGAAGATATCTTAAGATTTACTCGTGGTCGATTTGGTCAACTTTGCCAACACAAGCATGAAGGCATTGGGGCATTATGTTTATTGAGAATGGGACATCTATGACTGGGAGTCAATTGTCTTCGCAAAATATTGTGTTTGTTTTGTAATCCCTATTTTAGTTTAAATCTTGCCCCTGACAAATACCCCCCATAGAATAATAATAATAATAATAATAATAATAATAATAATAATAATAATAATAATAATAATAATAATAATAATAATAATAATAATAATAATAATAATAATAATAATAATAAATACTGAAACTAATAAGAATGAAACTAAAATAACTTAAATTAAACTGAATTAAAAACAAAAACAAATGAAAAATACACATCTATAATAACTCTGATCTTAACATGTTATTGAAGATTCTCTCTTATTTCTCCAAAACTGTAAATGAATAAATACTTCCTCCCTTCCTAAAAGTCCCATCCTGTCACATCAGATCAGATCAGTGATTGCTGATTGCTCAGAGTAGGGGGCGAGGAAGGAAGGATGAACTTCACAGTGTGTGAAGTGAACACAGCAGCTATTAATTAACGAACTGACCAACCTCACGCCAACAGGAAACCGAGGTGGTTCCAGACAGGAAGCTGCTTCAGCGGATCAGACGGCCGGAGAGGAGCAGCGGCAGCAGCCCGAAGACAGATCCCCACCTGGACTTTTTCCTCTCTCTCGCCATTTGCAACACAGTGGTGGTTTCCACGGCAACAGCTCAGAGACAGAGGGTGAGCGCTCCGCCTGCTGTGGCTCTGGAAGGGAAGCAGCGATGGAGATGCAGCCAGGGCGTAGTGAGAGGGAGAACGCCAGGCTGGACGGAGAATGTGTCTCCTTGAAATGCCCTCCGTTATCCAAAAGGCATATTGATGTCCGCTTGCAAAACCGTTGCAAAGGTTTCACCTATAGCAAACATTGTGGAGAAACTATTGATTTCCTTATTCACTATTTAACGATTTGAACGTATCGGCTCTACGAACTTGTTGTCCACCGATCTGTCTGTAAGATTGCAGAGAAATCCACAGTTTCAGCAGCGGCCGTCACAGTTGAAGTCGGCATTCTCCTCTTCAACTTCACAGATTTAGTTGAATTTCACATGCTTGCTGGAATTGCGAGCTAAAGTTTTCACTTCTTTCATCAGTGGTCAGTAGTGATTTCCATAATTGCTCTTTAAAGCCCCAGATGAAATGGCTTTGTCTGCTCTCTAAATTAACCACACAGTGAGGGCAGATTCGCAGGGGGAATGAGGGTTGCCCTTATTAATTTGATTACCCGTTGCTCTGGACTGTGCTGTTCTGACTTCTGCCGGATGGGAGAAAGTGCGGTGCCTTCTCTCCCTAGAGTTTGTCATTGAAGGTTAAAGCACCGAAAAGAGTTGTTTTTTCCTCTTAGCCACGTGTGAACATCTCACCATTTGCAAGGTTATTTTTAAGTGGCTTTGTTTACGCTCTCAAAATGCAACTCTTCTCGGGCCAAATGAACAAATAAAAACAACCTTAAAATAGTGATACCATAATAATAATAACAACTCCTGTTTTCTTTTTGCTTTCTTCAAGATGAGTGAATTTCCACGCTCCTGTCAGTCAAGCGACCCGTTGGAGACCTTCTCCTACTTGGCCAGAAAGTTGGGCTCCCTTCGCCAAACCATCGCCTCCTGGCAGCCCATGTCCAGGAGGAGGTGCTCTTTGTCTCAAGGCTCCATCATAGAGGAGGACCGTTACGACGCTTCCGCAAAAACGGACGAGTGCGGAGGCCTCAACGCAACACAAGCTGCTCTCCGTACGGAGTCCCAGAGCAGCAACGCAACACAAGCTGCTCTCCGTACGGAGTCCCAGAGCAGCAACACAACACAAGCTGCTCTCCATACCGTGTCCCAGAGCAGCGAGCCGTGTTACGAGGCGGAGAGCCCGGACGAGGCAGCCTTGGTGTACGCGGCCAAAGCGTACGGCTTCGTTCTGCTGGCCAGGACCCCCTCCAGCGTGACTGTGAGGCTCCCAGGCGGGGAGGAGCTGCTGTTTGAGGTGCTGGACACCTTGACCTTTGACTCCCACAGGAAGAGGATGTCCGTTTTGGTGCGACACCCGATCACCAGAGAGCTCGTGCTCTACACTAAGGGTGCCGACTATGCTATCATGGAGCTACTTGGCACACCCTATGCAGGTAAAGGTTTTTGTTATAATGCATTTATTACACAGTTATTACTCATTATTGCCATAATAATAAGTATATGTATGTTGTCATATCCTTTCCAGAGCATCTCAGCGGGAACCAGAAGAGTATTGCAGCAGACACTCAGAAACACCTTGACCGGTATGCAAAGGAGGGGCTACGAACCCTTTGCATTACAAAGAAGGTGCATATTCAGATATATTACTATTCATTCAACTTTTCTTTTTTTTTTTTTTTTAGCACAGGAGCATCTTTTCATGTGTCTACTGTCTCTGCGGTGTGGGTGTGTCTCTGCGGTGTGGCTGTGTCTCTGCGGTGTGGCTGTGTCTCTGCGGTGTGGCTGTGTCTCTGCGGTGTGGGTCTGGCCCAGGTGCTGAGTGAGAGCGCGTACAGAGACTGGTCAGCCAGCAGACAGGAAGCGCTGGCTGCTATAGACAACAGAGAGGAGCTCATCATGGACTCTGCCGCGCACCTCGAGACAGACCTCACCCTGTTAGGTAACACGTGTCAGCTACACACACGCACGCGCGTGCGCGCGCACACGCACGCGCGCACACGCACGCGCGCACACGCACGCGCACACACACACACACACACACACACACACATGGAAGTCTCCGTTCAAAAATACACATTAAAAAAATCAGAGAGATGTCACATCATACCCTCTTCCGGGTTTGACACGGGACCTAAGGGATTTCATACCCCATTCATTTTCCCTTAGACGTTTCATAAAATCCTTAAATAAAAAGAGTTTTACTTGAGCGGTGGCTCTGTGGTAGAGCTGTCGCCTCACAGCTAGAATATCCTGGGTTCGATTCGCTGTGAGTGCTGAAGGAGTGCGTGCCCGTCCGCATGTCCTCGAGTGCCCACCGCCCGGGTGGGGTAATCAAAAAAGGGCCTTTCTGTGTGGAGTTTGCATGTTCTCCCCGTGCCCCCTGGGGGTTTCCTTCATATAGGAACCCCTCACCAAAACATGCAATATCCTGGATGCTGAAGTGGTGCCTCCTCGTTCGGGGCGCCTGTTCGGAGGGAGGGGAACTTGTTGGAATAGCGTGATCCTCCCACGTGCTATGTCCTACCGGTGAAGCTTCCCCTGTCAGGTGAAAAGAAGCGGCTGGCTAACTGCCCATGTCTCGGAGGAAGCATGGAGCCAGTTTCAGCTCTCCCCAGATCGGCAGAGGGTGGAGCAGCAACCAGGAAAAATAAATGAAAAATTAGCACTAATGGGGGATAAAAATGAGATAAAAAATGTCAGCCGAGTAAAATGTTCTATGGTCTCTTGTGATTCTGAAGCTGAATCACTTGGTTTGTCTTTAAATAAGGATTTTAAGAAACGTCTATGGGGGAGTGAATGAGAATTCACTTCCTCAGGTCCCATGGGTGATCTCGCGATGGCGAGACTTAGGCGTTCTATATTCCGACATTTATTATAACATTCTACGCTCTGTCTATGGAATCAAGTCAGCTGACGTCTAACATGACATGACATATAACATAACATGACATGACATGACATGACATAACATGACATGACATGACATGACATGACATGACATGACATGACATGACATATAACATATAATTTGTCCCCCAGGGGCCACGGGCATCGAGGACCGTCTGCAGGAGAGCGTCCCTGAAACCATAGTGGCGCTGCGGGAGGCAGGGATCCAGGTGTGGGTGCTGACCGGTGACAAGACGGAGACAGCCCTCACCATCGCCTATGCCTGCAGGCTGCTGGACGAGGGAGACCTGGTGTTTAACATGAGCTCCAAGAACAAGGTAAGGAGGACACCGTCTGTTGGAGAAAAATATAAGTTCCATTGCCATTTCCTAATCAATAAGCTATAATTGCATACACATAATTAATGCTATAAACGATGACATGACATACACATTATGACATGACATCTGACATATAGATTCACCCATGACATCTCACAAATGCATATTTGCACTATGCAGAGACATATAACTAGCTTATCAAGCAGGAGATTTCTCCCCTTTGCTCTGGCCTTCAGAAACTCAGCATGACAATGGCCATGAGACAGGAACACTTGCTGATACAGACAGGCAGCACTGTAGGCTCCAAGTCAAGTCATCACCCCCTCCTCTCTGCTTTTCCTCCTCCTCTTCTTTTTACAGTATAAAGCGTATGTCAAATTGTGACATCGCGGCTGAATAATTGACTCTGTATGACATATCAGATGTGTACATTGAGATTCATGCCCTCTGTCAATATGCATATTGCAGAGAATATCTGGTATTAAATATACTTTTATGGTAAATCTTCCTGGACTCATTGGTTTCAATTCATTTGGTATTAGATAAGCTGTGATATACATTTACATATACATTTAGCGGAAAGAATAGATTTTATTCTCTATCACCGTCTGTCTCACTGAAGGTTTTTCTTTTCTTTACTGTTCAGTGTTCACTGTCAACTGGATGAGAAATGACGGTGCATCTGACACATTTCTTACAATACTAATGGAATTTGAATTAAATTATTATTATTTTTTGTCTGCTTTAAGGTTTAGACCAGCAAATAAAAGTGCCAATCTATTTGTTTGTATTAATATTATTGATATATTAATATTATGGCTTTGCAGAATCAGCACTTTCCAACTCTTGTATCAAACCACTTAAATTACAGGCCCATTTTGTTCCAGTGTTTACAAGCAATGCAGTATAAACTAGTTCTACTACTGCTGCTGCTGTAACGGTGTTGTTGTGTTGGTGGTACTTGCAGCATCCCATGTTAAGGGCTTGCCCAGGGGTGGATACGAACCGCCGACCTTCGGCTTGGGAGTCAGACATGCTAACCACTGCACCAAGAGAGCTAGCTCCCTTGGTGGAGCTGATTAACATGCCTTTATACTGGGGAGTGAGTTTAACCAATCCACTCGCTACCACACTGGACTCACGAGGAATCCGCTCTGAGTCACTTCGGGTACACTACTACTACTATTACTACTACTGCTACTTTCATTCATTCATTCATTCATTTTTATTTGTTCCTGTCATGAAAATGCACAATTATACAGTATAAATTTGCTTACACAATACATCACAATACATGTTTGAAATCAATGCTTTTCATGACTGAAAAGGAGCAGAAAGAAGAATATAATTCTTATTTTTTTTATCTGCCCCTTACTTGAACACAAATAACCTTAAATGGTCTGTCATCTACACCATCAACACCGTGATTACAACAACATAAACAAACATACTTCAAAATACATTATAATTTATACGTCGTCCTTGCATAATAAGCCAATCAATTTGAGAGTGTAAGAAAAGCTAGTAAAACTAATGAAACAAGAAGATACTACAAACATACAACAGTAGCTTAACAGGCTCCCCAAACCGCGGTTGAACACTGGACCTTGAAATACGTAGATGAAGGCAAGAAAAACAAAACCACATTTCTTCACATGTAGTTTGTTTCAGACGGCCTTCGATAATCCTTCCGTTTAGCCGTCTCCTCTCCAAGCGCCAAAGTTCAAGAGACATTTCCCCGTGTGTCTTTTTCTGCCTCCAATTTAAGTGGCCCAAGCTTTGTGACCACTTTGACTTCAGCTAAAGGTCAAAGCCTCACATTTCCATGTGAGAGAGACATGGGGGACGGGATGTGGGCCCTGCTTCTCTGTGGTCATTAACCATCCTGGACCCTTCAGAACAAGCTGGCATGTCCAATCATCCCTGGCCTCAAATAGACTGAAACCACCTCTCAGCTGCTCCTCGCCTCTCCAACACGGATACACGTGGGCAGCTTTCCAGCACAAAGGGCCGGCCCCGCTCCTCTCAGGTGATGAACGGGGCGAGTTACCCCCCAAAACAATATCTTATGCTTTCATATCTAATTAAGGGTCCAATATTCAACCCTCACAGGAAATACCCCTTCTCTCATCAACAAGGGTGGAAGCATATTTGGCAAATTAATGAACAATTTGTACCGCCATAACACAATGACCAGCGGCGTACCTGAGGGAAGCACTCCTTCATCACTCTGCCTACTACACCTAATGACATCCAGCCGGGAGTAGATAGAGGAAATACAAATCGGATGTGACCCCCAAACATCGGCACGTCCGATCTCCCTCCTAGAGACACTGCGGAGCGCGTCATCATTCAGAAGCCACGCCCAAAAGGGGGGAAAACAAACCCCCTCCCCCTCAAACCTGGCGTTCTCCTATGTCGCGTGCATGGTCGCGTGTTGCACACAAAGATCATATATAGGGAAGATGAACTTACTTCCTTGACAGCTAGATCCACATTTTTCTCCTCGTCCATTCTCAATGGCTTCCTTGTTTTGCTCGGGAGTACAAAAAAAACTTGAATTGCTGATTCTTCTTTGTTGTCTGCGCAGCCCCACCACACAACAGCTTTTAGCTATGTTTAATTCAAGGAAAATGACGCTGGTGTGTGGGAGTGAATGGGGCGCTTTCCCCCGTGATGGGCGTGGCCTATTTCATGCAGTGTCTCTATAGGCTACGAGGTAATTGCTCGCAGTCAGACATCTTGGACATTACTCGATCGGCGGCGTAGCTCTTTTGCTAACACTTTCAGCGGGGTGCTTTTTGTCTTGTCTATCTCTTTGATCTGTGTATCTGTATCTCAGATATGCCATTTTCCTCCTAGTGTGTTTAATTCGCTTTGTTTGTTGATCCCACTAACAACACACGTCACATGGCAATCTTCAGACACGTCAACAATTTGCATTTTCCTCTGGTCAGCACTGATCACTTTCTATGCAAATGAACGAATTAAATTAATAATTTTGTTCCAAGCTGAGATATATAATTAAACTGACACCCACTCTTCCATATTGACTGCTGGCATGAAACTGTAAGCACATTATGGCTTAATATTGAAGTTAGGAGTCATCTTAGGACATCTGCTTAAAAGAGTTAATTTGATGAGGACAGAATCATTTGGCTTTTCAAATACTGGTGCAGTGCCCGTTCCCCTCCCTCCCCTTCCCCCCATTCACACATCTCTTCACCCCAGCACTGCACTCTGTCGGGTTCCCAGCAGCACACCCCACAATTTAGAAGTCGATCGGATGAACGGATCTCGAGATAAACTGCTTTTTGTGTTGCCTTTTAGGTGGCGCTATGACTATGCGCGCGTCGGAATTGCACAAAATTCTGCAGTGTACATCATCGAGTCCCTAAGCGCACTCTCCGAGGTTGAAGTCAATCCGATATGCGAAGGACAGACAGACAGACAGACAGACAGACAGACTGCCTTCATTAGACAGATTGCCTCACAAAACTATTCACTGCCAAACAAGTCATTGATATTTGATATTTAGTGTTCAGATCTTGTTTGTTTTAATGGTGTAATGAGACACACAACCACAGAGGAACCACCCAAATAAGCAGACGGTGTTTTGGTGCTTTGCAGCTCATGTGTGCGTCCGCCCTGGACTGCGCTCTGGAGGAGGTGAGGCGCTACGAGGGCGACCTCCAAGCCCCCACCATGGCTCTGGTGCTGGACGGACGCACGCTGGCCATGGCTCTGGAGTCGGACCTGCGGGACCGCTTCGTGGACCTGGCCCGGTGCTGCCGCTCGGTGCTGTGCTGCAGGGTCACGCCCCTGCAGAAGAGCACCGTGGTCAAGGTCATCAGGGAGAAACTCAAGGTCATGACCCTCGCCGTCGGTAAGAAGCGCCAGGAAATGTTGTCATATTGAGATGTGGCACTCTTAGCCTTTGGATTACAGTGTTTTGCAAAAGTATTTCAAACCCCTTGACTTTTTGCATGTCATTGAGCTATTTAACTTATTTTTCTGGGATTTTTATTCTAAATTCAATGCAAAGCACTCTACACTATAAAAGTGATACAGTAGATAACAGAATTGGAGACATATATGTTAAAGTGTAACATTGTTTGCATACGTTTGCATAATATAACTCTTATACAAACAATGTTATATTCAACGCCTTTGCTTTGCTTGGGCAACATATATTGTTAGTCTTAAGATGTCATAGTTAGATTGTTCTGAACAATGTTTTCCTTAAAAAAAAAATCTTTTGAATTTGTCTTTCTTGCTAACAAGACTAGACTACGAGACCCGTGTCCCTGTTCTCGATGTTCAGGGGCTTTCACGCGATTGTATTTGAGGCTGTAGCCTGTAGTACAGTATGTGCAGCATGGTGGACCCTCTATCAGAATACGTAAGCACAATGTGGATGCAGTATGGGAGTAACAGGCATCCACGATTAAATTATGGATGACATTAGAGTCCGGATCTTGAGTTGCGTATAAAATATAGAACATGAGTGAAAATGTAGAAAAGATTTATAGAAAATAATACAGACTAGAAATCTTTAGTAAATGCATTTTTGGAATAACTCAATAGCACAGGTCTGAACAGCTTTTCAAGGTATTGCATGTTTGATTAACCCATTGATACCTGATGCAGCATTTGCGTGTATATCCCTTTGCAGCATTTGTGTGTGTATCCCTTTAAGACCGCGAACCGTGTGACGCGGTTCGCGGTCTTAAAGGGATACACACACAAATGCTGCATCAGGTATCAATGGGTTAAGCTGATATTCCCTCTGGGATTTCAGGTGATGGTGCAAATGACGTCAACATGATCCAAGCGGCTGATGTGGGAATCGGGATATCCGGTCAGGAGGGGATGCAGGTCAGAACTGATGTCAGGTCAGAACTGATGTCAGCTCAGAACTGATGTCCGCTCAGAACTGATGTCTTTAGCTTCAAAACATCTTCTCCCTGCCTTTTGTGCTTACTCATCCAAATATCTGTCACCCGCAGGCGGTCATGGCAAGTGACTTTGCCATATCCCGCTTCAAACACCTGCAAAAGCTTCTGCTGGTTCACGGACACTGGTGCTACACTCGACTAGCAAATATGATCATCTACTTCTTCTACAAGAATGTGGTGAGTCTTGTATCTGCATTTTAAAAAGAAATATGCTGCTGTGTAAATAAACACTTTTGGCATGGGTTTCTCTCAATATCATCCACAATTTGAGGTTGTTCACCACCGGCCTCGTCTCTGTTCCACCCAGGCCTATGTGAACCTGCTGTTCTGGTATCAGTTCTTCTGCGGCTTCTCGGGCGCCACCATGATAGACTACTGGCTACTGATTTTCTTCAACCTCTTCTTCACCTCCCTCCCGCCCATCATGTTCGGGATTATGGACAGAGACGTGTCCGCGGAGATGCTGCTGGGTCTCCCTGAGCTGTACAGGACCGGGCAGGGCGCAGGGGTCAGTGATCGTCTCACACAGCACAAGTCTCTTTATTCTTAGCTGGCCTGTTTGGTAGCAACATCTAATCCATAAATCTGTTATATACTGAATCATTGCTTTCAGGGGTTCAATTTATGTATTTATGTGGACATAAATAAATATTTCAAATGTGCATATTTTAGGAATACAAGTTTTCAACATTCTGGATTGCCATGCTAGATGCCTTCTATCAAAGTCTGGTCTGCTTCTTTATTCCATACTGGGTAAGAGAGAAATGGGAATATATCCTACCTAGATACTTGGATTACTCCTTAGTTACCATGTCTTTTATTGCCCAACTGCTTTCTGAGTATGACTCACTTTCGTCTTTCAGGCCTACCAAGATTCAGACATTGACGTTTTTACGTTTGGAACTCCTTTGAACACAGTTTCATTATTTACCATCCTCCTGCATCTGTCTATCGAGATCAAAACCTGGGTGAGCGCTGGACCGATGCCATATCAAATTTTTGCAATATTTCTGTAGGCTATCTTTTGAAATTGTTTAAATTGCTTATCTGTGTTTTGATTTGACCGCGTTATTAAAACAGAGAATGAGCATGTCTCCCATAATAGTGTAATTGCTGATGATTGATTTCTCACATTGGGGTGACTTGTGTGTGACTTGTGTGTGACTTGTGTGTGACTTGTGTGTGACTTGTGTGTGATGTGTGTGTGACTTGTGTGTGACTTGTGTGTAGTTGTGTGTGACTTGTGTGTGACTTGTGTGTGACGGGTGTGACTTGTGTGTGACTTGTGTGTACTTGTGTGTGACTTGTGTGTGATGTGTGTGACTTGTGTGTGACTTGTGTGTGACTTGTGTGTGACGTGTGTGTGACTTGTGTGTGACTTGTGTGTAATGTGTGTGTGACATGTGTGTGACTTGTGTGTACTTGTCTTGCAGACGGTGGTTCACTGGGTAATCATGCTGGGCAGTGTGGCGGTGTACTTCGTGGTGACCCTGGCCTACAGTGCCATGTGCATTACCTGTAACCCTCCCTCGAACCCGTACTGGACCCTCCAGACGCAGATGGCGGACCCCATGTTCTATCTGATCTGCATCATCAGCACCGTGCTGGCTTTGCTGCCCAGGTACCATCAGTGTGTCCACACTGCGTCTGTCACTCCGTAAAACCCAATAAGCCTGATAATTGCGTACTGGCACTAGCGATGCTGCAGCCGGGAAGGGGTGGGGGGGGGGGGGGGGGGGGGTACGGCTTAACAAGTCAGACAAGTGTGAGCCAGCGCACGGTTGGTGCATCATGCAAGTAACCAGGAAGTAGTGGTGATTTTCTCGCTATAGTAAGGTGACCAGATTTCTCAAATGAAAATCGGGGACATTTCCACTCCGGCAATCAATATATCATTAAAATATCCAATGTTATTACCTATGAAATAAAAAAGGGGGATGATTCCAGTTTCATTTATTTTGATATTTTGTTTGTTATTTTGAAAATCGGGGACAGCTCCAGCCGGGGACAGGTCCCCAAAAACGGGGACTGTCCCTGAAAATCGGGGAGGTCTGGTCACCTTACGCTATAGTAGTATGGATTCAATATTCTTTTAGTGTTCAAAAGTCAGCATCGTTTTACACACCTCAATAATGCATGGACTGCAAACAGGCCCGGCTCCAGGTTCAAGTGACTGAGGGGGCAGGGCTCCAGGATGAAGTGACTGAGGGGGCAGGGCTCCAGGTTCAAGTGACTGAGGGGGCAGGGCTCCAGGTTCAAGTGACTGAGGGGGCAGGGCTCCAGGTTCAAGTGACTGAGGGGGCAGGGCTCCAGGTTCAAGTGACTGAGGGGGCAGGGCTCCAGGTTCAAGTGACTGAGGGGGCAGGGCTCCAGGTTCAAGTGACTGAGGGGGCAGGGCTCCAGGTTCAAGTGACTGAGGGGGCGGGGCTCCAGGATGAAGTGACTGAGGGGGCAGGGCTCCAGGTTCAAGTGACTGAGGGGGCAGGGCTCCAGGTTCAAGTGACTGAGGGGGCGGGGCTCCAGGATGAAGTGACTGAGGGGGCAGGGCTCCAGGTTCAAGTGACTGAGGGGGCAGGGCTCCAGATTCAAGTGACTGAGGGGGCAGGGCTCCAGGATGAAGTGACTGAGGGGGCAGTTAGAAATTGTGAGCCTCCAAGCGCCAAGACTTCTGCTTCCGTGCGCTGCAATTATTCCCATTCTCCCAGTGACTTTTTTCCTGTCCCGTCCCAATCACCTGATTAATAGTGAATTTACTCCCAATCCCGCGGGAATCCCATGAGACTCCCGAAAAAATGTCAGCCTCTACAACACACACACACACACACACACACACACACACACACACACACACACACACACACACACACACACACACACACACACACACACACACACGATGAGATTCCTTCTATAAGCCTCTAGGGGGTTTTCTAAATCTCACCCTCACAATTTGCTTCTTCATTTTGTTTCTGCTGCTTTGTTTTATCGTGCAAAAAAGTGACAGCAGAGAAACAGTGACTGAAGCGATGACTGCTGCGGTTCAGAGACAAATCCAGTGCACTGAAACAGTGAAACAACACTGACTTCACTGGGAATTAAAAATTTATAAATAAAAAACACAAATAGAACAAATATATAACTTGAATTCAGAAAAGGGGTCAAATATACATAAATGCTGCCTATACAACTTTCAAAATTTAAATAATTCTCGGTGCAAATCGGACCAGATCTGCTGACACTGATATATCTGTGATCAGGCCAATATCAGGCCGATAATATCAGCCAACCATATCGGTCGGGCTCTACCTGTCATTAAATCATGTTAATTGTGACGGTCAGGAATGACTGCACAGATGCGTGTGAAAGAGCTGATATTTAGTGTGCTGAGAACGCTCTGATTTACATCAAAGGAAACGCATCTTTTTCACTGGCCTACTTTCCCCCCACCACGCTCTCTCTCTCCCCCAGGTACATGTTCCACGTGCTGAGGAACACTCTCGCCCCCTCCCTGCTCGTGCGAGCCAGGCATCTGGACCGCTTGGACCCCTCCGTTAGGGAGCGCTGGATCAAGGAGTGGAGGGGCTTCAGGAGCCCGGGGGACGCCAGCAGGCTCTCCGGGCGGTCTGCCTCTCCCTCGCCCACCCTGGACACCTCCACGGACATCATATACCCCCCCTCTCCAGACCCCTCTAACATCACCGAGGCTGAAATCACGCTGAACGTCATCACCGAGAACTGTCAAAGCCCCCCGCAGCGCGCAGAATCAGAGACCCATTGGCATCTAGATGGGCAGAAAGACACAGGAGCGCTGCACTAGGGCGATTATTTATTTAGGAAAATGTAGAGACTGTACAGATTTTCAACTGGCTCATATCTGGATATGTCCCAGTGTATATTTTATTTTATTTTTCATGTGCGTGTGTGTGTGTGTGTGTGTGTGGGGGGGGGGGACCTAAGTACAAACAGAACATTCTTTCTCTCGTCTTGGGACAAATCATTATTTGGGGTGATGAGTTCATTTTGTAATGATTTGTTGGGGTAGAAAGTGGTAACTGGTATCCCAGTATCCTGCTACCTGCCCTTCCAAAAAGTCTCACTTTTCCAGAATGCTTAGTCTCTTTAAGATATTCCCCTCCTCACCTAGACAACTGAATGTAACTTACTCATCAATGGATACCACACAATGCATCTTGGTCTTTGTGGTTTGTATGCACTAGCGGCTTGCAGATGGCATAACGTGCTTATGGTATTTCCACTTCACTTGTTGATATCTGTACACCTTATGTAGCCCCGCCCACTTGACCCACTGTATAACGACTTCCTGTTCAAAACGCCGGCTGTTTTACCTCAAACTCATCTGACTCACCTGGTCAAACCTAGTTTGACTCATGAGTCAAACCTAGTTTGACTCATGAGTCGGACTAGGTTTATGAGTCACAGGAAGTGTAAATACATTCGGAAGTTCCGATTGTATTTACACTTCCTGTTAGTCTCTCAAGCCAGACGGTCTCTTCTACATAAGGTGAATAGGGCAGTTATGTATGATGGTGGCATGATGGTTTCGGGGAATAAAATGGAGAATTTGTGTGTTTTTTTTAGGCTGGGCCTGTGAGTAATTTTGTGTCTTTTCGTCATCTTTATGTATCGTAAAATGTTCCATGGCAATAATATGAAAATAGTGACATTTTGTTCATTTTTTAAGCCCCACTTCCTTTTCAACTTCCTATCACCTATAGGCCTAGATAAAACAAGGAGAGAAAATGGTGAAGAATAAGAACGAACTTTACTGCTACAAAGTCTGTTGCTTTTACAGCTGAAAATGTGAACCAGCCAAATCCACTTGTAAAAAGAGTATGCCTGAGTTAGTTATCATCTTTACTTCATTATACTGTAGTAGCACTGCTTATATAACGTCCCACTGTCTGCACAATGCTGCCCTCTAGTGTGAAATGGAGAAGCTGCAGAAAGGTCAAATGGGACAAAGTCATGGAAAATAGACTTAACAGTGTTGAAATCCCTTCAAACAGCCCACTAAGAACATGCTTTGATTGTAATACTGTATGAATGTTAGAGCCATTGACTTTGAACATAATTTCTTATTGAGAACTAAATACAACATGAGCAAAACAAATACAAGTTACATTGAGCCATATCCTTACATTGGGCTCAGCACTGGTTTAATGCACGGGCTTACAGGGGCTAAGCCCCAGGGCCCAGGACGTGAGGGAGCCCGAGGCTCCAAGGCATATGTTTTCATGGGCCCCTCAGCTGTGGTCTCTGGATCAGCGAAGTCTGACGTGTGTGTGTGTGTGTGTGTCTGTGTGTGTGTGTGTGTGTCTGTGTGTGTGTGTGTGCGTGTGTGTGTGTGTCTGTGTGTGTGTGTGTCTGTGTGTGTGTGTGTGTGTGTGTGTGTGCGCGCGTGCGTGCGTGTGATAAATAAATAAATACATAAATAAAGGAAGCTTTGTAATCCAGCCTTGAACTACAGTGTCCTTTTGAAGACTAACTTATTGTGTGAAAAAATGAAAGGACTTCTTTGTGAAAAATGTACATTTTGATGTCTGCAAGTTCTACTGTTTTCCCCCCATGATCACTAAGACTTGGGAGTTGGGAGAACAATTTTCAATTGCCAAAAACCTTTATTATTATTGTTCTGTGTGATTTGAATACATTTCTATGCGATTCAATTTCCGCTTTGTTTTTTATTTGGTCTTCATGGTCATATAACAATTTATACATTAATATAACATCATTGCAGCATACATGATATTCAGATAATCCAGGTTGTCCTGAGTTTTTTTTATAGGTTATTACTTGATCGTGCATTACAGGATTGAGGTTATACATGTATTAATACACAAGGAGACCAGACGGACCAAAAATAGGGAAAAAATGGCTTCGTCGATATCTCCGAAACTCAGCAACTCATACCGAAACATTCTAGATGGATAAATAGCACTACAGGTAAGAGGGAAAATATGGGGTGAACTGTCCCTTTAATACACTTGTGTTATGACTGGCAGTGTAGTCTGCTGGAAAGTGTCCAATCAGCTTCAGGTAAGGTGGATCTTCCTGTTGGCAACCACTTCTCCTATAAAAGCCCTGAGTCGCACAACATCTGTATGAAAGGTGGTGGTGGGGTTTGGGGCAGTTTTACGCAGGGATGGGACAGCTGTTGTTTGCAGCCTTCCCTCATACGACATAGGCTACTGTATTTTCAATGGAAAAATGTATCTAAAAATTCTATGCTCAATTGATTTGAACTACATTAATACATCCTTGGTAAGAATATTATGTATTTGTGGGTTTGCTGTGGTTTCATGTAGTGTGCTGTCATTTCCTGCTGCAGTCTGAATTCTGTTGGTGCTTTTGTCCCACTGTAGTAGTAATCTATACAAAATGACAGCTATAGGCTAGTTGTTGATATGCTAGCCTACTCTTAAACTGGTTGCTCAGCTTTTCCTGAAAGTGGGTCAAGATCAGTATGCAGCAGCAACAAAACTGGCTCAACAAGTTTGTTTGATTCAAGTTCTGTGTTCGGCCACAGCTATGCCGTTTTACGTGCGATCAGGCTGAAACTTCAGGGTATGTAAAGGGTGAAGTGACGGAGCCGGATTTTCTAACTAGGCTAATGATGTGATGTCATCAGTGATGATATCATCAGTGATGATGTCATCAGTGATGTCATAAGGGCGCACACACACAAGGAGGCATTGTGGCATTGTGACAGGCCTCGAGTGCCCCCCCCCCCACCACACACACACACACACACACACACACACACACACACACACACACACACACACACACACACACACACACACACACACACACACACACACACACACACACACACACACACACACACACACCACCATGTCCCCTGAGCAATCCAGCTCCTGCATCCCCATGGTCATTATCCCACAGACTTTACTTGATATATTACATGGACTTTTATATGGTCATTTTACATGGACATTATCCCTTGGACACACACACACACACACACACACACACACACACACACACACACACACACACACACACACACACACACACACACACCCCACCCCCACCCCCGAGGAATGAATATTTTACATAGACTTATTATTTACATGTCACTTTAAAATATATTTTACTTTGCACTTTACAACTTATAATGTGAAGATAATCTATTTTCTACTTCTTCTTCTTCTTCTTCTTGCTATTTGTGTTTGCTATTGCTGTCCTCTCGCTGCGCTGCTCAAAGACAAATTCCTCGTTTGTAACATGTTTACTCACTATAGCTATTAAATCATCTTGAATGTTCTTCGTGGCCTCTCGTACAGCTCCGCCCACTGGCCGCGTCATCATGACGAACCGAAATTGCTGTGTGCTGCTGTGCTCTGCTGTGCGCGCGACGTGCATCCGCGCATCACATCACTGGATCACAGAGGACAGGCGAGCACTGCCTATACAGGTCGGCATGCAGGGAAGAAAGGAAGCTAACTAGGTTAACAGACCTGCTTATTGTCATAATAAGGACAAAACCTCCTATTCCAACAGCTTCCGTTGTTGGTCACAGGCGCTACGATGCCACAATGATACAATACGGCTGCTGGTAATAACGTAGGATGAAGAGCAACTGATGATAGCGTTAGCTTGTTAGCTTAGCCGAAATAGCCAGCCAACCAGCCAACGTCAAAAGTGCGCAACGTACGCTACTTCACTTTCACAAAAGGTGAGAGTTGACTTTTGTTGTTGTAAAGCTATATCGTTGTCAGCGTTATAAGACGCGTAATGGTTTGTGTAGATAGGCAAGAAGTATGTTCTTGCTTTCACAACAGCTATTTCACATTCCTCTTATGATACATACTGTAGTGTTAAGCAAGAAACATGAACCACAGAGGCGTTAGCTCTCGGCAAACTTAACGCTATAGCTAATGTTAGCTTATTATTACTTAGTCAATTTAACGTTAGTCACACTAGCTAAAATGACATGTAAACTACCCACTTAGTTTGCTGGGAGTCTCTTCCCACGGCACACCAATCAAACATTCTACAACAAACACAGATGTTGGTTGAACCTTTGTAGTTGTGTGTCATGGCTAGAGTGCCACCACGGTTTAATTCTTATTGAATTGAATGCCTATCTAACTCGGACTATAAATTAATATGTAATGCCTATTTAACACTCCTCCTATTCGTGTATATATTGTACTGCACTTGCAATGTTGTGATTGTCCTTGGATATTTTCCAATTTCTTTATCTCTAAATATTGGCTGCCACTCTTTTCTTTCTCCCTGAAATTGTCCTCATCTACAGCTGTTCTCCGTCTAAAACATCAGTCGTGATCCTGATGGCAGTGATATCAGTTATCAGATATCACTGGAAATATGCAATGTTTTGCGATCCCTAGTCTTTGTTGATTTTTTTGATTTTATTATGCGATCAAACTAATACTGTCTCTAAGATAGAAACAGGGAGCTAATCCCTGAAGCTTCAGCTTCTCCATATTTTTGGTAAATCCAAAGAAGGCTTATCTCACTTATGAACTAAGTTGTGAAATATAAATGTCAAGCATTGTAGGATCGTTCTTTACAGTTTCCATCAAATTGGTTTCATTTTGACAGTTTCCTGTTTAGGCTGTTTTAAGACATTATTGGTACAGTGAAAACGTCTACATCCGCTTTAGCTTGGAGGCTTTTGGTGTGGAAATTGATTTATGACATGTGTTTAACAGTAGCCTGGCTAGTTTATCAGGGCTTGTTACAAGAGGAAAGCATCAGCCAGGATGGCCATAATGTGTGCAGCAACATTTCTATGTAGTGGGTCGCCTGGTAGAACGCGTACCATTAAGGCTTAGTCCTTTACACAGCCAGCCCGGGTTCGAAACTGACCTGTGGTCATTTGCTGTATGTCCTCCCCTCTCTTCCTTCCTGCTTTCCTGTCGCTGTCTAGCACATACTATCCTATCAAGTAAAGGCAAAATGGCCAACAAATCTAAAAAATAATCTAATCTTAAAAAAAGTTTATGTAATGACTGTGAGTCCCGGGTGCTAGCAAGTAAGTTGGTTAAACTCACTCCCCAGTAAAAGCCCGCTAACCAGCTCCACCAAGAGAGCTTAGCTCTCTGGACATAGTGGTTAGTGGTTAGCGTGTGCGCTTTGCAAGCGGGAGGTCGGTATATCAAATCGCACTCCACTCCTGGACAAGCCCTTAACATGGGTTGCTGCCAGTACTGTCAAAACAACACCGGTTACATTTAGTCTTCTCACAGTTGTAAGGTGCAATAGTTCTTGACTCTTGCTAAAGATTTGTGATATAATTTGATTTGTTCCATTCATTGCATTGTTTTTTCTTTTAAATAATGGATGGTATAAACAAATTACCAATGTATGAATCAGTGCGTCTTGGTTGTTGTCTCGAGCCTGCCGTGACAGAATGTTTTTGTTTTTATTTTATTTTACAAGAGTGAATTCGGAGAGTAAGTAAGACATACATTTTTTTCCAGTGTCAGCCCGCATAGGCTTACAAGATACTACAAACATAACATACAGGAGCTATTCACCTTATGTAGCCCCGCCCACTTTTGTGTTATGACTTCCTGTTCGAAACGTCGGCTGTTTGTTTACCTGCTCAAACCAGAGATCATCTCTCTGGTCAAAGCCAGTGACTCACTGGAAGCAGGCTGCGGGGGGATAAGCTCTGCCACAGGAAGTGTAAACACCCAATCGGTTGCGATTGTGTGTTTACACTTCCTGTTAGTCTCTCAAGCCAGACTGCCTCTTCTACATAAGGTGATACTGAAGTCTACAATCATCAGACATAGAAAAGAAATCGGGACATTCTTCAGATTAAATTGGACAAAAAGCCTCTATCAAAAAGTGCATCTATCTATCTATCTATCTATCTATCTATCTATCTATCTATCTATCTATCTATCTATCTATCTATCTATCTATCTATCTGTCTGTCTGTCTGTCTGTCTGTCTGTCCGTCTATCAATCACCTTAACTTAAGGTTAACTTTGTAATCCTTTTCCACTGTTTCGCAAAATCTTGCAATTGTATGTCACACATGTTGTCCTTGTGTTGTTTCAGACTGAATAATCATGACGCAGAAAGCCAAGCTGTGCTCAGTAGCCCTGGCGGTGGAGGGGATGACTTGTGGCTCCTGTGTCCAATCCATAGAGCAGCGCATCGGATCTCTCCCCGGAGTCATCCATATAAAGGTGAATGAGAGTTATGTTGCAAACATAAACACTCAAAAGTCACAATAGGATTAGGGCTGCAACTAACGATTATTTTGATAATCGATTAATCAGTAGGGTTAGTTGTCGATTAATCGATTAATCGGATATATTGAAATCGCTCAGAAATGCTCGATTTAACCCTTTGATGCATACAATTCCAACATTACGATGATTCTAGTAGTCCCTGCAACATAAGTCTGCATCAAAACATTCTTGTTTATACTGTATTCATTAGTGGTTTATATTGGAACACTTCAAACTTGCATACAAAAAGGGGGAAACCACAACCAAGTTAAATTGTAGAAAACAGTTTTTATTTACTCAAGAACATGAACCGAACCAGTGCTATTTTTCTTTTTTCTGTCATTGACTGTCCATCAGTGTGGTACATCTTTTTTCTTTGTCCCCTCTTCTACTGTATTCAGTGGTAAACTTTATTTTAAACTTGCAAAGAAAATGAAGAGGTTTTTTTGGTGGTAGATGTTTTTTCTTTGTCCCCTCTTGTTTATAGTATACTGTATTCACACTGGTTTCTTTTAAACTTGCAAAGAAAAATGGGAATCACAAAATCACAGTTAAATTTAAAACACAAAAGTTAAATTGAAGATAACAGATTCACCCCTTCCCCTCCCCTTCACTGCCTCCTTCCTTCAGCCCTTCACCTCCTCTTTCACTGCCTACTTCCTTTAGCCCTTCACCACTTTACTTCCCCTCTCCTTCACTGCCTACTTCCTTTAGCCCTTCACCACTTCACCTCCCCTCTCCTCCCTCCAGATATCTTCTTAAATAAAGTGCTTTAACGGACCTGCTCCAGGAATTTGTGTTCATATTTTCGCTCCATCAGTTTTGTGAAGAATGTTCTTGAAGGAAGAGTGTAGCCATGGTGGAGGGTGTTAATCATGGCAATGAAGCCTGCATCTCCAACCGTTGACATGGGCCTCATGTCGGTGACCAGCATGTTCAGGACACTGTCTGTCATGATGGCTGCTTGCCTTGGTATACAAGCCGCATTCCCCACAACGAAACGCCTCATGGTGAGTTGTTTTTTTCTGAAATGAGAAAGACTGTATGAGCGAGTATGCCTAACAGCACTATTAACATAAAACTCAATAAAACTCACTCATTGATGATTTAGTTGATAATTGCTTATGTAAAGAAGGCCTTTATATAACAGAAGCCTCAAATGAAATTTGTCCTAGCTCACTCCTTACATTAAGATGCGCGCACACACACACACACACACACACACACACACACACACACACACACACACACACACACCAATGAACAAGGGACAACAACATCTCTTTTAGCCTTAGTTTACAGACCAAGTCTGCTCTACCACTAACGTTAGCTAGCTAACGCGTAACGTTAACTAGCCGGTCGGCTATAACGTTATCGACCTGGATGCGGGCGCAATGCGCATCGACTGTTAACGTTATATAAACAAAACAAACTATCTGCTGTCTGCTCTACCACTAACGTTAGCAACGTAACGTAACGTTAACTTGTCGACCTGGATGGGGCGCAATGCGCATCGACTGTTAACGTTAGATAAACAAAACAAACTATCTGCTGTGAGACGAACATTTCCACTTCAAACAACAATACACATGGGTCTAATAATGTAACATTAATGGTTTACATGCATATCGAGTTTGTAGTAGAATAACGTTAACTTACCCCGCTGCTGAGCTCCCTTGGCACCATCCAATGATCCAACATGTTTGCGTTTAAGGTGTTCACGCAGGGCCGTTGTGCTGCCATGCCATGCAAGATCGGCTTTGCACATTTTGCACGTAACAGACTTTTTATTTCCAGTTAATATGAAGTGCTCCCAAATTTGCTAAGTTTTGGGTCGAGCTGCTGCTTTCTCCTCGGCCATGTTTCAACTTGTTTGTCGTTTACTGCGCGTGCGCAAGGCGAGTGAGGTAGTCTGCTCCGCGACAGCGGGGCCAGGGAGTGACGTAGCCAGCACTGCGCCGCAGCAGCTGCGGTCAGCTGTTGTTAATATCAACAAAACAGATGGCTCTGCGGTCCAACTAATCGCGAGGCAACGAATCGATGATCAAATTCGTTGCCAACGAATTTGATCATCGATTTTAATCGATTTAATCGATTAGTTGTTGCAGCCCTAAATAGGATATATGTACGGTAATTTACAACACAATTTACTTGTGGCCCTTTGTGTCTTCATTGGCAGTGTTCACACTCCATTTGAGCAACAATTTCATTATTTTAGCTTTATTAGAGCACGTTTATACAACAGGTATCTATTTTCCCCCCTCAAGAATACAAGTGTCCAGAGTAGACGACTTCTGACGTTTTTCTGACACCAATGGTTTAAATCACCGTTTCTTCAAATTTGCTGACTTAAAATGTCTTGTGCAATGCTGCCAGCAGTACAAAAACAGAACAAGGGCTGCTGTAACAATGCAGTTTATTATTTTTTTTACTTAGAATATTTCAAAGATCTTGGTTTAAAGTTGACAGATTGATCTTATTACATTAACAAATGGTCCCTCCATCTTAGGGCACTGGAGATTGATTTGTCACAAACTTGTACTCCCTGAGGGCCGGCGGGTCTAATTTACAGCAAACAGTCGTTCATGAAGCCATGAGAGATTCCTTGATTGCAATAAATTGCGGCCTGCTCTTTAGCTTACTGTGTGTTTACCCCTCAGGCTGAGGTCAAACGAGAAGATAACGTAATAGTCTTCTCCAGATAGAGCTCTGCCCTTTGCAGGACTGTCTCGCTGCAGGTCGATGAGCAGCCTGCACCCACACCAAATGTAATTTGTGTCTTGAAAGGATTTATTGGCTACATAACGCTGTTATGTTAATGCTAATCCATATAGACATGTTTTTGGGAGGAGTTAATTGATCTTTCTGGTTAGAGCAGTCTTTGTCTTTTTCCCAGCACTTTCCCCACTCATTTACTCTCAGAAATGAATGGATAATCCCTTCCCGGACATGCAGGCGCGCTCACGCTTACCCTCAGATTCAGTCAGGTGACCCCATGACTGTGTCACATGTTTCCTGCTTGAAGGAGAGCAAAGGGTCCTCATGATGTTGGAACAGGCTGTGGGTTTACCAAGGCCAATTGCCTCATCTGATCTTCCCCCTTTTTTTATATATATAGTACTGAGAGTACCATTGGCAAGATAGGAAAGCTATTGCACAACAATAGAGTGAACGTCACTTCCTGGCTGCTTCAGCACTGTACCAGAGATTTTCATCCGCCATTTATTTTCCCATAGACATTTGGTAAAATGTTTATAAAAAATGGTTTTACTTGTTCAAACCAAACGGTTCAGATATATTTAGAATTGGGAGAGAGACCATAGAACATTTCACTCGGACATAAACTAAAAACAAACAAACATCGAAAAAACATTTTCTTTAAACCCGCTTTTTTTTTACGTTTTGGTCCGAGTGAAATGTTATGCGAGCTCTCCTGTTTCTAAATATATATATATATATATATAGTTTGGTTTGAACAAGTACAACTATTTTTATAAGCATTTTATGAAATGTCTATGGGAAAATAAATCTCTGGTACAGTGCTGCTGAAGAAGGAAATGACATTCAATATTCTATTGTGCGCCACTCTTTTGTCTAAAATTACATTGAATGAGCACGGCTGTCACTGACAGCTGAATTGATTCAGCTTAGACAGCTTTTTGATGTGCTGTTTAGTTCAGCATTTTATCATTGACTGGCAGTCACAACATTGGCACGCATTAGTGCTAGTCCAGTAAATGTCTTCGTAAACAGCAATTTTTTAAATGGATTTTAATGATTTATAATGTTCTCTGTGATATTGATTTCTGCTGACCGCTAATGAAACTCTTGTTTTCTAGGTGTCTTTGGAGCTGAAGAATGCCACGGTCATGTTTGACCACAGCCTGCAGAGCCCAGAGTCTCTGTCCGAGGCGGTCGAGGACATGGGGTTTGAATCCAGCCTATCAGAGTCCAGCACAGCCACACCGGTCCCTACTGATACCCAGCTGCTCTCCACCTCAGGCCTGCCACCTGTAGCCCAGCAGGAGGCCCTGGCGAGGCTCTCGCAGGTTCAAGGTGTGCTGGATGTCAGGGAGAACCAGGACCAGACGGGTCTCTCTGTCACCTTTGTCCCGTCCCTGACGTCGGCTCTGCAGCTGAGAGAGGTGGTGGCCAGTGTTGAGCCTCCGGAGGTTCCGGTACCCAGCCCCACACAGAGAAGCCCGGCCCGGGTCTCCTCCCTCAGCTCTGGAGGAGGGGCGTCGCTGCTGAAGCTGTGCATCGAGGGGATGACCTGTCACTCCTGCACCAGCACTATTGAAGGGAAGATTGGAAAACTTAAAGGGATTGAAAAAATCAAAGGTGCTGTACTTTCCCTGTTCTACAAGCTTGTAGTCATAGAATCTATGACTATAGCTGGGTTTCCATCCAAATGTGTTGCAACTTTTAATCGAATTTTCAGAAAGTCGGCAAAAGAAAATGCGAAATAATGCGCGTTTCCATCCACTGCTATTTTGCGAATTATAGAGCTGTCAATCACCTTGTGTTTGAGGCTGTCTGAGCTGCTGATCAGCTGCTAGACCCGATATACAGCTCTGTTAAACACATCTAACGTTATTCATTTAACGTTTCTTGATGATCTAGCCTACAAGTAGACAAAGGTACCATAACGCCATTTCTGGATTACCAGGTGCGACTCGGCAAGCATAACGTTATAATCCACGGAGCAGATAGTAAGTGAATACAATTTCATTCAATTCTAGAAGTGAGTCGCCTTAAAGTTAAAGGAACACTCCGCCCATTTTCAACCAGCTTTGTATCATTAGAACATCAGTAGTATATCAGAAAACTGTAAACGGTTTTGAAGTCTGTCATTCAATTTGACAGTTATTGAGTGTTAATGTGTGGACCAGTGACATCACTGGTCCACACTAACTCAAATTAATAACTCATTAACTCAAATCAACTCTCAATAACTGTCAAACTATTCATCATTCATCTAGTTTGACAGTTATTGAGAGTTGATTTGAGTTAATGAGTTATTAATTGGAGTTAGTGTGGACCAGTGATGTCACTGGTCCACACTTTAACACTCAATAACTGTCAAATTAAATGACAGACTTCAAAACAGTTTACAGTTTTCTGATATACTACTGATGTTCTAATGATACAAAGCTGGTTGAAAATGGGCAGAGTGTTCCTTTAATATCCCAGTCGTCTTCTGTTTACCACGGCGTGTATTGTGCTGCTTATTTACCATTATTTACTGTGTGTAGCCCTATTGTGTGCAGGCTACACGGCATGTCATGTTTTGCAGTGATCAAGGCAAACTGCCTGGTTTTTGAATGGAGAGACAACGGAATATCGCTTAATCTGTTTCCACCGCACGTATCGCATTTTCATTTTATCGATACACCCGACTTTTCCACCTCCCTCAAGCGTGAAAACTGTTTTGCGATATTTGGAGGCTTTTGCAAATTAGGCAGCGTTTCCACTCTGTTTTTTTATGCGCAAATGGTGGATGGAAACCTGATTTATGAATCTATGACATAGATGAATGAGTTTTCTACAGCTGGCAGCAAAGAGATGTTGTCACACAGCTGCTGACCTCTCTCTGTATGACATGTCTTACTGCTTACAAATGTGATGCCTCAATATTTGCCCAGGTTCACCACTGGAAGATTGCTGGGCAGCATTTGACTATGGCTCATGAAATCCCTTCTCTGGCACAGTTATCAGGAGGGACATGTTCACTGATAGGATTATGTGACAGAGTAGAACTGGCATTGCGTATGAACTGGCCTATCTAAGATTTATGTTACATCTAAAGGGTTCCAGTCAAAAATTCTACATATCCATTTTGTATACCTTTTGCCACCTAAAATTCATCAGTCTTCATTCCCGATCGCGACTCTTCTCGTCCCTGGCACCTCAATGGTGGAATGAGCTTCCACCTTCAGTCAGGACGGCTGAATCACTGCCGATCTTTCGGAAAAGACTAAAGACTCACCTTTTCATGCTCCATCTGGGCCCTCCTTGAACTAACTTCTTTCTCTCTTAAAAAAATAAATAATACTAACTTAACTTTACCACTACTCCTTCAGATGTTGTAGTTGTCATAGACTGTGTTGCATAGTTGATTGCTCTATTGCTGACAAAAATGTGTTATTGTAAGTCGCTTTGGATAAAAGCTTCTGCCAAATGACGTAATGTAATGTAATGTAATTTCTAAAGCACTGAAGATTCTATAGAGAGCCGCAGGAATGAGTCCGGGTTCGTGAGATGAAAAGTCTATGGGATTTAACATGGGGGTTTCGCTTCAATGCATAAAATAAGGTCTGTGGGTAACAAAAGTTTATGGGAACGCAAATTTGGGTCAATGAAGAAAGGAGTAGGGTGTGCACATCCGCTTGAAGGAGGTCAGGTGCAGGACAAAAGGCAAATGAACTTAGAAATTAAATAGAGTCCGCACACCGATATTTGTCAGCTCCCAGGTCAGTTTGACGCAGATGAAGATGAACGCAAATTTGGGTTCCACATGACAATCTTCACAAACGTGAATAACTTTTGGAACGTAAATGCGTTTCTTTTTAAACGCGATACTTCAAAAGGCATAATGCTGAACCCAAATTTGCGTTCCCATACACTTTTGTTAAACACACACCTTATTTTATGCATTTAAGTGAAATCCCCATTCTAAAACCCCATAGACTTTTCCACTGAAGAACAAAATGGCGGCGATTTCTGGATAAAGCCTACAAAAATACATCATCCCTGCGGTACTCTCTTCTCACGAACACAAACGTTTTGTAAGCAAAGGTTTTAGCAACAATGTGCTTAACTTTCATGCCAGCAGTCATGTGGTAGGATCATTGTTTTGAAATGATTGATCTGAACTATATTTCCTTTGTTTTATTTTCATTGATGATTGCAAACATGTGCATCCTGCTTTCATGCACAGTCACTTCTTGTTCTCATTATCCTGGCAGACGCTTTCTTTTGAAGACCCGATGCTTTATTTGTAAAACAAACACACTTTCTCCTGTCTCCATTCTCCACAGTTGTTTTAGAGTCTCAGGAAGCTACAGTCGTACACCTACCATACCTCATCACTATCCAAACCATCATCGACCAGATTGCTGTGGCCGGCTTCAAGGCTTCCGTCAAGTCCAAGCCCCGCCCTCTGCAGCTGTCACCCAGTGACATGGAACGTTTCAAAGACTCTCGCAGGTCAACAGGTTCTCCCCTGTCGGAGACGTCGGAAGAGACCGAAATCTTCATAGACACGGTCCTCGCCACGCTGCGGGTGACGGGCATGCACTGCCGCTCCTGCGTGGTCAATATCCAGGACAACATCTCCACGCTGCCTGGGGTCTCGTCCGTGGAGGTCTCCCTGGAGAAGGAGAAGGCCTCCATCTGCCACGACCCCCTGAAGATCACCGTGCCTCAGCTGCAGCAGGCTATAGAGGCGCTGCCGCCTGGGATCTTCAAGACGCAGCCCTGGGACTCTGCTTCATCACCACCCGTATCGACTGGAGGAGGAGAAACCCAGGCCCAAGTTGCTGCCCCACAGCCCTGTTTCACCCAGCCCCTGGGGACTGGAGTTCACATTCACATCGAGGGGATGACGTGCGGCTCCTGTGTCCAGTCCATCGAGGGCATGATCTCCCAGAAAAAGGGGGTGATGTCAGCCCAGGTCTCTCTGGCTAATCACAGGGGGACCTTTGAGTACGACCCCCTCCTGACCACACCAGAAGAGCTGAGGGAGGCTATAGAGGACATGGGTTTCGACGCCTTCCTACCTGGTGAGAAGTTACATGGTTTGGTTCTATATTCAGCTCTTCAAGCTACTAGAGAAGTTTTACTATTCATGAGTTTCCTGGTGAGACCGTGGGTGCGTCCATGACTCCCTGTTCCCAGCTGCCGGTTGCCTGTTTCCGCCCAGGACCGTTCATAGCGAAAGAGACTGAAAATAATCATAATAATTGTTGTGACTTTGTACCTACCTATGTCTTGTGATGGAGCCCCCCAGCACAATAATTTCACACGTGCATAATTGTACAACGGAGTGACAATACCTTGAATCTTGAAAGAGAGAGACCGCTAAAGCTCCGTTCAATGACCAAATAATAAGAGTTCCGGTTTGGACGTTTAGCCTTCAAAACAAAAGCTGCTGCTATGCAACCACATACAATTTTTTTGCAATTTCGGCTAAAATAAGCCCATACAGTACCAGTGAATTGACATTCACCTTGTTTTTGTAAAATATCACCGCTATGCAACCACACAACGTTACTATTTTTAGCCATTTTGGATAAAATAAGCCAAACGTTCCCACTCTTTGACAGCGGCGCGCACTTCCTTGCTAGTGAAAGAAATTTAAACAGGAAGTCGACAACCGGCAACCGCTGAGAATCATGGGAAACGTAAATCCAGGAATAAGGTGAATAGTGACATTACTTGTTACTAGAGACTAGGGCTGTGCCGATTCACTTATCTCCCGATTCGATACTATCACGATACTTTGGTGCCGATTCGATATATATTGCGATTCACGATTATTGCGATTCTACGATTATTGCGATTCGATATTACGATTTATTGCGATTTTTGTTTATTTTTTTCTTTTATTTTTTCAGTTTGTTTGCTTTTTTACACTAGATTAGAACATGGGAAAAGTTGAATCATACACTAGAGACTGTATATTATATATCATGAGTAGGGCTGGGCGATATAGTTAAAAACAGGGGCGGACTGGGATCATAATTCAGGCCGGGCATTAGATACCAAGCAGGCCAGGCCGATATGGGCCAACGCGCGTGAAATTTGGGCCGTTTGAAGCCAGATTTGGGTCCAATTTTACAATGAGATGCACCCACTTTAACCCTGAAGTGTAATTATTACTTCAGACTAACTAATAAAGTAATAAAACCACTAGTAAACCAGTAGGCGGCGCCTGGCCTGCTGTTCAGTGAGTGGCCTGACTGCAAGCACCCAAAAAAAAAAAATTTTTTTTTTTTTTTTTTTTTAATTTGCGATTATCGATTCTGGAATAAAAGATCGATCCAAAAAATCGTGACATTAAAAATCGCGATACTTAGGTGAATCGATTTTTTCCCCCACCCCTACTAGAGACGCCCCCCTGGGATAGTCTAGTGGTGGATATTTGCCTCTGAGGACTAAAGCTTATCCACTGTGTTTAAATGCATTCATGTGATCTGTTACAAGGACCAATTTGAGTCTTTTAGAAAAAGAAACAAGTTGATCTAAACAGCTGCCTTAAGTCTAATTGAAATTTCAATCCTATTATGGGTTTTCTTGCCCATATAATTAATCTAATGCAACCATAACTTATAACCATATCTTGCTGCATGTCTGCAGAGACCAACTCCCTGGTGCTTGTGTCGGATCCCAGTCCATCCTCATCTCTGATTCCAGCACCCGTGAAAGAAAAGGACCTGGACAGTGATCTAGAGAGGGAGACCCCGCAGCGAGGCAGTGATCCAGAGAGGGAGACCCCGCAGCGAGGCAAGGGGGGCACCAATTCTAAATGCTTCATCCAGATAGGAGGGATGACCTGCGCGTCCTGCGTGGCAAACATCGAGCGGAACCTCAAGAACGAAGCTGGTGCGTCAAAACTCAGGACTTTTCCCATTTGTTGGTTGTTTGTTTGCTTGCTATATCATGTTTTTTATTCTTCATATTTTACAGGTATCTACTCTGTTCTAGTGGCACTAATGGCCAGTAAGGCAGAGGTGCGTTATAGTCCTGATGTTATTGATCCCCTGAAGATCGCTGAGTGTGTGAGAGAGCTGGGCTTCACCGCCTCCGTCATGGAGGACTACGAGGGTTCAGATGGAAACCTGGAACTAGTGGTGAGTGAGCTTAAGATGACTTCAACAAGATGCATTCAACATTATTTAAACTCGGCACAAAAAGTTTGGAAACCTGTGTTTGGATGATCATATCTCTGCTGTTTCTGTATCCTCAGTATTGTATCTTATCTCATATGAAAGCCTGTTCATTTCCCTTCGTATCACGGTCTCATTTGTAAGGATTCTACATTTGTGAGATGAGCAGCACAGCTGAGTATGTCAGTAGCACCAACATCAAGTGTCAAATTACTCTGCCAATGTCAAACAGTGTTTATCCTCCTGTTGGTATTGACTCTATTGTCTTGAGTTGTTTGGGGGATTGGATGATTGAACTCTGTATCAGTAACAAGGAACAAACAAGACATTGGCAATTGTACACATTATTCATTAAACACAGGAGCCTCAGTAGCGAGTGGAAGAACCAGGTGCCCAATTGAATCAGCTCTGGTGTGCTGGATGTGCTAGAGCAGTGATTCCAAACCTGTGGTCCGTGGCCCTCTGGTGATCCGTGGAGGTATTGTAAGTGGGCCCCATTTATTTTATTTTTTTTATTTTTTTAAACATTTAAAAACCCCTTGCTGATGGACAGCTCCTTGAAAACTGTAACAGTGAAAATGCTGCATCGTGTGCTGATATTGGCAGGGCAAGTTGTTACTTTTGACTTCGGCACTACTGACATAATCAGCTGTGCTGCACAGCCTACAAATGCAGACTCCTTACAAATGAGAGTGTGTTACGAAGGGAAATGAACAGGCTTTCATATAAGATACAATACTGAGGATACAGTAATGTAACAGAGCAGAGATATGATCATTACAAACACACATTTCCAAACTATTTTTGCAGAGTTTATTTACACGATATCAAATCCACAAAGAAACAATTCCGTCGTCGGTTGAGAAGAATATCCAACGCATGTGACTTGCCTTCCAGTGTCTTACGTGATTCATGTGAGATCCTTTGTCCAAACCCTCCAGGCTATTTTTGGCCCTTCCTCCACTTGATTGGCCCTCTTCACCTTCTTGCAGGTCCGGGGAATGACATGTGCCTCTTGTGTTCACAAAATCGAATCCAGCCTCATGAGAGAGAAGGGGGTTATATATGCCTCTGTTGCCCTGGCAACCAACAAAGCTCACGTTAAGTACGACTCTGAAATAACAGGCCCGCGAGACGTCATCAAGCTGATCGAGGTATTCAGTGCTTCAGTGCTGTCTCTGTCTTTTATTCAGACATTTCTTCAGCTACTTACTCCAACCTTCCCTTATTGCATATTGAGGCCAGTTGAAATCCATACAACTTAGTAGATTAGTAATATATACGGTGTATATATATCTAGATATAGATATATAGATATAGATATATTACATATATAGAGATATCTAGATAGATAGAGAGATGTATATAGATATATGTATATATAGATAGATAGAGATATATATATAGATATATGTATGTATATAGATATATATAGATATATAGATATAGATATGTTTCTATAAACTAAAGCATCTAGCACCGCAGGGATACAAGATTTGACTAATGTGACTGTTATTGGTAGAATCTGGGGTTTGAAGCTTCTCTAGTAAAGAGGGATCGCACCGGCAGCCACCTGGACCACAGCAAGGAGATAAGACAGTAAGTACCATTTTGTTTTTAGGTGCATTCTATCTGTGCCTGCGTGTCTGTGGCTAACCACAAGCAAAGGCAGCAGGTTCGACTTGTTGCTTTGTCAACTTGTTGTTGTCATTTCTAATACCTTCTCTGTTCACATCAAGGTGGAGGAAGTCTTTCCTGGTGAGCTTGATTTTCTGTGTGCCCGTGATGGGCATGATGATCTACATGATGATCGTGGACCACCAGATCAGCATGTCGCACCACCACAACACCACGGCCGAGGACCGCGAGCACTACCACTCCACCATGTTCCTGGAGAGACAGCTGCTCCCAGGCCTCTCCATCATGAACCTGCTCTCTTTCCTCTTCTGCGTGCCTGTACAGGTAGATCAGAGACATGAACTTGTTCCCTCGATGAACACGATACGGCGAAATGAATCGCTCAATTAGATCTGGTGAAAGAAGCACTTATTCGCCGGGCCGGGGGAAAGTGTGTGGTCCAGTTGAATACAAGCCTTGTTGTCTTTCTCTCTCTCCACAGTTTGTTGGCGGGCGCTACTTCTACATCCAAGCCTATAAGGCGGTCAAACACCGGTCAGCGAACATGGACGTCCTCATCGTTCTGGCCACCTCCATCGCCTTCGCCTACTCATTCGTCATCCTCATCGTGGCCATGGCAGAGAGGGCCAAAGTCAACCCCATCACCTTCTTCGACACGCCGCCCATGCTCTTCGTCTTCATCTCCCTGGGACGCTGGCTGGAGCAGATAGCCAAGGTTTGGCACATTGTATATGTCTTGACGTCTGTGTGTTAGAGCTGTGCATCTTCACTGATCTCACGATTCGATACGATTCGATTATACAAGTCTACGATTCGATTCGATTCGATTATATGATGCATCTTAAATCGATGCATCACTTTTTCCGCAATACATGATTTATTTTTTCTCACTTTCTTTTTTCTCACTGTGTGGCTACTTTTAAAATAAATGTGCATTTGGAATTGCATTGTATTATGATCCCTAATTAAAATAAACAACTGCATGTACTTACATTCTATTTTATTTGATTATAAAAATAAAAATAAAAATAAAAAATAAAAAAATAATCGATTTTTGACATTTGTTAATCGATTCAGAATCGTCCTATTAAGCATCACGATGCATCTCTGAATCGATTATTTTCGGCAGCTCTACTGTGTGTAGTGTCCAGGCGATGGCACTCTTAAGACCATATAGAGAAGGAGCCAGCACTCAGAGAGTCCTTTTGAGGGTTTTTATTCCTGTTGCACCACAACGTTGTGGTGCAACAGGAATAAAAACCCTCAAAAGGACTCTCTGAGTGCTGGCTCCTTCTCTATTGCTTCAAGAAACTCTTTTGCCGTGCACCTAAGACTTTAAATTATCCGGTGAGTGTGCGGGCTGATAGCTCTCCAGCTATATATCTGCTTCGAACTCTTAAGACCATCACAGCCACATCATTCTTCTTCTTTGTGCTTTCGCCTCCCCCCCGTCCAGAGCAAAACATCGGAGGCTTTGTCCAAGCTGATGTCTCTACAAGCTACTGAGGCCACAGTGGTCCTTCTCAACAGTGACAAGTCTATTCTCAGGTACTCCTTGTTCTCTGTGCTTTGTTCAGCTGGAGTTAGATTACAAAAAAACAAGTTGGCAAGTTGTTGGACCTGCCCGACTTGGCAGAGCAAGTGCAGTGAAGGGCATGTTTTGCATAAACGAGGTGCTGCTATGTAGGGGTGTCACGATACACTAATTTCACGATACGATACGATACACGATATTGGGTTCACGATAACGATACGATATTTTAACAATATTCTTTTTAACAAAAGTAAACAATTTTTATGTATTTATTTATCATTTATTTAACCATGTGAGTCCCGTTGAAATCGAAACCTCTTTTCAAGGGAGCCCTGGGAAAATACTGGAAAAATAGTCTTTCATTTGAAATACACAAAATACAAAACAAATGCTGTTTTTGGAAATTGTTATTATAATAACTATAAAACAACATGGAAGATAATGCTTCTCTTGCAATAGAATGTGTCACACTGTCACAAACTAAATGTTTGTTGCATGGTGAAAGAAAAATAAAGTATACAATCTATTTCTTAAATAACTCATGCTCAATGGTCCCTAAACTTATGTAATCTTATGTACCCCTTGAGCTGTTTTGCCATGCCAGTGGTAGTCTACCCCCTCACTCATGCGTGTTGATTCTGCTAAATTTGTTCTATTATTATTCAGGAGCAAAAATTTATTTATTTATTTATTTATTTATTTTTAAACGATACAATTCTTTTCTGACGATACGCATATCGTGCCGTTTCGATATCGCGATATATCGTGCGACGAAATATCGTGACACCCCTACTACTATGTAATAAGTCCAGGTGAATGCTCTACTAACTAACTACCGTACTGTACTTTTGAGTGAATAGAGGTTTTGTTCCCTAATAATGACTCCTCATAGACGGTTTCCGTGGATTTGTGTTGCTAGGGAACGGTTTGAAACCTAGCTGTCAGCTATTGTGTTAGCAAACACTGCAACAGGAAGTCAGCTAGGGGCAATTTAGAATGTTTCTGTTGTCAAGTTAAGACCATCTACATATGAGTATCCCATCTAGCTTAGTTTAGTCTAACCGTCCTTTCCTTTCACTGTTTCATCTTCACATCCATCCCCGTGTTGTCCAGTGAGGAGCAGGTGGACGTAGAGCTGGTGCAGAGGGGTGATGTTGTGAAGGTCGTACCAGGAGGGAAGTTCCCAGTGGATGGAAGAGTCATCGAGGGTCACTCCATGGCCGACGAGTCTCTGATCACTGGTTAGTCACATTGAGTCGATTGCCTAGTATACACTATTAGCATACATACACTAGTATTTGTATTCATTAGTATTCTTCATATTCCTATGTCCTTCTCAGTGGTAAACAGTGCATACTGATATTATGTTTCCAAATGTCATACTGCATATATTTCACAATGTACATATTCTGCATTCATTGTTTGCCACAGTAAGTTATATTGCTGTTACCTTGCACACACTAATAATGCTGTAGTAATGTATACATTTTGTCACACTTTTCATTATCACATTCTTGGTGTTGAAATTGTCAGTTGCATATCTTTATATAACCCCCATTTACTCTATTCTTGTTTACATTGCATTTGTATCTGCTGTGTCCAGTATTGTTGATTGCTGTTGCAATGATCCAATTTCACCATGTGAGTCATTGGTTTCATTTAATTTGTAATTTAATTTTTGTACTTATTGCAGTGCTCACATCATCAAGGTACACGTCAATATGAAAAGATCACTTTCCAATTCTGCCAGAACATGTATCCTAGTCTTTGGCTATGATGTGAGCTGTGGTCGACTTGCACCAAATGACTTGGTGCTGTTTTCTTGCCTCGGTCCAGACCTTTGAATCTGCCCACTCCACTGAGTTGACTGATTCTGGTTTGGCATCGTGACACGAAACAGCGGTTTCTCAATTGAAAAATGATCGGTCCAATGAGTGCCGGGGGAGGCAATCAGCACCACAGGCAGGACTAATGCCGTTGTCAAGCTGTGTGCTGATTGGTTAGGGAAAATCGAATCCCCCTCCCACACATAAATCGTTTAGAGTGGAGGCAGTGTCAGCCTGAAGATGGAAATGTAGTGTAACAAGTTGACAATTCTGTCTGAAATCAGGAGAGCTGTTTTCCACTCTCCTGGTCTGATATCAGGTCAGCTGTTTTCCACTCTCCTGGTCTGATATCAGATCAGCTGTTTTCCACTCTCCTGGTCTGATATCAGGCCAGCTGTTTTCCACTCTCCTGGTCTGATATCAGACCAGCTGTTTTCCACTCTCCTGGTCTGATATCAGGCCAGCTGTTTTCCACTCTCCTGGTCTGATATCAGATCAGCTGTTTTCCACTCTCCTGGTCTGATATCAGGCCAGCTGTTTTCCACTCTCCTGGTCTGATATCAGGCCAGCTGTTTTCCACTCTCCTGGTCTGATATCAGGCCAGCTGTTTTCCACTCTCCTGGTCTGATATCAGGCCAGCTGTTTTCCACTCTCCTGGTCTGATATCAGGCCAGCTGTTTTCCACTCTCCTGGTCTGATGTGTTTTCTGACCAGCTGTTGCTTTGTGTCCCTGGGTGTTTTCTGACCAGCTGTTGCTTTGTGTCCCTAGGTGAGGCCATGCCAGTGACGAAGAAGCCTGGTAGCACAGTGATCGCTGGGTCCATCAACCAGAACGGCTCTCTGCTCATCAGCGCTACACATGTTGGTATGGACACCACTCTGTCTCAGATTGTCAAACTGGTTGAGGAGGCACAGACTTCAAAGGTGAGTTATGAGGTTGCAGATGGTCTTAATGTTGGTGCCACTTATTTCTGTACAGCATCAAAAAAAAAAAAAAAAAAAAAAAAAAACCTTGTACCACTAACCTAAACTTGTACCACTGTTCCTTCAGAAGTTGTAGTTGTCATAGACTGTGCTCCATAGTTGATTGCTCTATTGCTGACAAAAAATGTGTTATTGTAAGTCGCTTTGGATAAAAGCGTCTGCCAAATGACGTAATGTAATGTAATGTAATGCATCTACCTACGGTACTTTGTTTGAGGGGGGAAATGCTCAGGTATTTGATTTCTGACATCTCTGCTTTCAGGCTCCCATCCAGCAGTATGCAGATAAGATCAGTGGCTACTTTGTGCCCTTCATTGTCGGCATCTCCCTGCTCACCCTGGTCGCCTGGATCTTCATTGGGTTTTGGGACTTCGATCTAGTTGAGAAATATTTCCCTGTGAGTCTTCCCTTCAAACTTAAAGGATTGATTCAGGTTGTTTATTTTCTTCCTGGCTTTTGCCATCATGGCCACTGTGTTCAAAATGTCTCACTTCACTGTAAATCTTTACGTAGGTTGTATATACACATTCCTAACGTTTATAACATATCTACAATGAAATAAGTGATGGCATTTTTAACGCAATCAATCATCATGATGGCAAAAACAACATAAATATATAAATAAGTCCCAAGTTAAAAAAGAAAACAATCATTATTTTTTAATGTGTAGCTAACCTAAACTCCTCAATATAGCATCAAATGACATCATCCATTGCTTTTTTTGCTGAGCTAAAAAGAAATAGACATGGGTGAATAGCACAGTTGTTACTTATTAATACCTCTGATAATGCCTATAATTACTAATGCATTTTCTTAACACATTCACTGCCGTCGACGAGATATCTCGTCAAAAAAAATCCAACGGTTGACTGCCGTCGACGAATTATCTCGTCAAATTTTTTTTTTTTTTTTTTGACGGTGGGACGTGGATCAAACCCTTTTACATCTCCTATAAAAATATGGGAGCTATTGAATGTGTTTAACCTATTTTACCGACCCACTAAGTGGCGACAGTGCTCTCCAGACGAGAGAAAGCCAAGCAAAGACAGCAGCGTGAGGAAGCCATTCTCATGAAAATGGATTGGCGAAAACGCTTTCGCTTTCGTGCTGGGAGCTGGCGGTGGGGGATTGCAAATTTGCATAATAGATTATGGGTGCAACACACTTTGAAACACCAGCAGAAAGCCCAGAATCGCACGCAGCTTCATTCCAGCTGAGCTCACAACCGAAAACGAACGAGCCCCATCCAGACTCGCCCAAAGAGCGGCCGCCAGCAGCCAGGCAGCACAGACAGCAGAAACTCGCTTGTGACACATCCGCTGCAGAGCTACGGAGGGAGGAGAACACACACGGCGGGAGGAGTTTGAAGGAGAGGGGGGTGGGGGTGGTGTTATGGAGGAAATTACTGTTCAGAACTATTGTTTAGATTCTGATGTGTTACTGATGCCAAAAATAAATGGTTAAAGTGACTGTTCTATCGAATTTCACAAAAAGGCATTTATCTCAACTTTCGTTTTCAGACGCTGAAACCATGCTGTATTCAACTGCTAATGCCTACATAACTACTAACTCTACAAACTAACTCTTTTAGACAGAGAAAGCACACATTATATTAGTTCTTTTGAGATATTTTGCGTTCACAAATTCCTAGCAGAAAATAATCCTCGGCTCTTGAAAGATGAGCCAGAATCCTCAAAAAAACCCTTGGCAGAAGCTACCTACAGTAAAAAAAAAACTGTTGGCAGTGAATGTGTTAATCGAAGGTGAAAGCACAAAGTAACTGATGTGGAAGTGAAAATAACAAGTCCATTTGCCTCCTGCAGGGTTACGACAAGAGTATTTCCAAGGCCGAGGCAGTGATTCGGTTTGCCTTCCAGGCCTCCATAACAGTGTTGTGCATCGCCTGCCCCTGTTCCCTGGGCCTGGCAACCCCCACAGCTGTCATGGTGGGCACGGGCGTGGGAGCCCAGAACGGCATCCTTATCAAGGGAGGAGAGCCGCTCGAGATGGCCCATAAGGTGAGAGAGGGGGCGCTGTGCTATTCTGACATCCATGACATGTAGTGCCCATAAGGTGAGAGAGGGGGCGCTGTGCTATTCTGACACCCATGACATGTAGTGCCCATAAGGTGAGAGAGGGGGCGCTGTGGTATTCTGACACCCATGACATGTAGTGACTGCCCATAAGGTGAGAGAGGGGGCGCTGTGCTATTCTGACACCCATGACATGTAGTGACTGCCCATAAGGTGAGAGAGGGGGCGCTGTGCTATTCTGACACCCATGACATGTAGTGCCCATAAGGTGAGAGAGGGGGCGCTGTGCTATTCTGACACCCATGACATGTAGTGCCCATAAGGTGAGAGAGGGGGCGCTGTGGTATTCTGACACCCATGACATGTAGTCATCCATTTATATAATTGACCATCTGTCAAATCCATACACATTGTGAATGTGAACCAGGGATTCCATTAGCCGGCAATTGCCGGCTTTTAGCCGGTATTTGTTGCCGTGGGCCGGCAAATTGAAAGGTCACCGGCTCAAGTGGCCGGCTGAAAATATGCCAAATAAATAAATTCCTTATATAAAATAGCCTAATATTGTGTGACCTATAACCTAAGTGATGTTGCCAATAAGCTACGACTTAAATAGAGACTTATTACATCATATGTTTTCCGCCCCCTGTATGTTGAGTGTTTGTGAAAAAGAAAAATATAGCAGACGCTTTCGTTACTGTAGAGCGCCGTTTAAAAGCTACACAAGCAGCATCAGTCCCGCCGGCCAGCGCTGGACCCGCTGTGAGGAAACACACAGGAGGAAACCTAAATGTCAAAACAGACATCCCTTGCTAGGCCAGTCCTTTTTTTAATCGAGATCATGCAACAAGTAGCCTACTTCAGCAAAGAGACCCGACGTATAGGCTGTCAATTTAGCGGAGGTAAAAAGCCTTTTTACCTACGTCAGGCGAATCAATCAATCAATCAAAGGCTCACACTTGTTGCCCGACGCTCGTATGATGAGGAGATTAATCAAAATGCTTATCACAAATAAAGCCACATGGGAGCCGAGAACGAGTGCAGGAGAGCTGTCGCAGCTGCCAGGTGTGGAGTGGGAGAGATTAAGGTGCGTAGCCTATTGCTGGAGATTCAAGTTCTGTGCGCTGTCTGCACTGACACTGTCACACTTATTACTTTTAGCTAACGCTACGTTGTTTTTTTCATCAAGGCAATGCCCAGAAGATATGGGTTCATGAGTGTCTGCAAATGCAGATAGATAGGCTACAGTAGGAGCATGCATCCATGTTGTCTGTTTCAATAACGAAAGCGTCCTTACCGAGAACGACGTGCCGACCAATTAAATATTCTTGCTGCGACATCGGCCTCTTAATGACAAAAGTGGCCGGTAAATATTCAATATGGCCGGAATTTTGGAACGTTACCGGCTGCACTGGCCGTCTGGGAAAATGTCTAGCGGAATCCCTGATGTGAACTATGTATATCCGTGGTTAAAATATCCCACTCATCTTATTAAACACACTGGAACCTAAAGTCTTGACATGTCATGTGACGTCTCTCCATGTGCAGATCCAGACGGTAGTGTTTGATAAGACTGGCACCATCACATACGGTGCTCCCAAAGTCATCCAACTCAAGATTGTTGTGGAGGGGAACAAGATGCCCCGCTCCCGCCTGCTGGCCATCGTGGGGACTGCTGAGAACAACAGTGAACACCCGCTGGGGGCAGCTATCACCAAATACTGCAAACAGGTTAGTCTCTCTACCTCCGTTTTAGCCACTCGTGGTGGACTCCCGAAGGTGCTCTGTCTCCACTTTGCCAACACCTAAGATAGAAGATTGGACTTATTGGTCCTCAATTATCCTACCAGGTGTTGTCTTTTCTCTCAGGGTATATCCAGGTCCTTTTTCTTTTCACCTATGGCAAAAATTAATGATATTTTTGGATTCTGTTTGACAGTCCTTCTGTTGGGCGAGGTAATGTAAGTAGAGCTTGGTAGGATATTGCGTTATCCCACAAAGCCACAAAATGCTGGAATACTAATCTAATTCTGGATGGAGATCCCCCCTCTCTCATTTCAGGTTCAAAAACCCATCAGAATCAAAAATAGTCACTTTAAGCATTGGATGGCAATCATTTTACACCCCTATTTATTTTCACGCTAGGAGGCGGGATCTGGAATCAACTTATTTGAGCTGATAAATGATGTCCTGCTTGAGAGGACAATATGTAAGGGTTAATGCACGACGAGGTGTCCATTATCAGAAATTAATGGACGGCACGGTTGCTTCCGCAAAGTCCATATATGATTTTTGATTGATTTTTATTTAAATGTGTCATGCACTTGACAGTGCCCAGCCCTCATGGGCTTACAAGACACACATATGATATATTATGCAGTACAACATACGCCAACGCCGCAGTAATAAAACTAAATCACAGCATAACATAACATTCACCATATCAGCAAAACAAAATCCTTACATCATTTTCTGAACATAACATTTTGCCTTAGCTCCCATGCCTGGGAAAGAAAGTTTCCAATAAAGAAAGTGCCTTTCTTAAAACACAACTCGAGTTTTTCATAATCGTCCATCTCAAAAAAGTCAACATAAATATCGTGGTCACTTGCCAAAGAAACAAAACAAGACCATTCATTTATATTTTCATGCATTTTGCAATCAAAATGTAGTTTTCATAACCTTGAATATGAGTTGAGAACCGGCGAGACAAAATAGTCCCCTCGGCTGCTCAAGATTAGGCTATCATTGGATAAAATGGCCGCTTAGTGCCTGCTGCACCTGGCACAATTCTAGAGTCAAGCTAACTAATAATTTGGCCAATTGTATGTAACAACATACAAAATAAAACGGCAATGTCTAAGAATGCAACGCCATGTAACTGGCTCGTTTAAATTCGCATTCCAGGGAATTACGTTAACGTCTGCGGGTCTTATAGACGTAAAAGGCACGTGCCACGCTCGGAGTAGACTGAAAACCATCTGAAGCTTTCAGTATGTTGGAGTCCAGGTATGTTTTGTACAAGGACGTCTCTCAGTGTGTTGCTGTTAACTGCCCATTTCATTGTTTTCTTTTTGTTGATCTCGTCTTTTTCCTCTTCGACTTGATTTGTATCAGTGATAAGAGGCAGCGCACGCTCTCCCAGAGCGCCTGGCTGCAGCTGCTTGGTGCAAGTTGTAAACAGAGGGTTTGACAGTTGACAGCTGAGAGCCCGGCTTCTGTCAGCTGACCAGAACGAAAATCAGATTTCTAAATAGCCGTTATTTTAATAAACTGAGCACACAGGGGTAATCTAAATACGGTAGTTACTTTGACCGACTCATTTTTTTCTAAACGTATAAAAGTGCCATATTAAGCGTTAACGGTGGTATAAACGGCTCTGTCGTGATCCTGGCGCATTTATATGAACGGTGAACAGACCCTTTAGCTAGGTGTACATTATCACTGTACATTATCACAAATGAATGGACACCTTGCAGCCAATCAGAATCGAGTATTCACCCAGACCATGGTATAAGAGCTGTGTATCATTGTGTGATGTGTTACAGGAGCTGGGCACAGAAGCTCTTGGAGCGTGCACAGACTTCCAGGCGGTGCCGGGCTGTGGCATCCGATGCCAGGTCAGCAACACAGAGGCCCTGCTGAGGCAGGAGGACAGCGACGGCGAGGACAACAATCAGCGCAACGGCATCCTGGTCCAGATCGGAGACTCCCGGACCTCCACCGGCTCCCATCCGCTCATCATGGACCCACAGCCGCTTAGTATGTTGGGGAATGTAGTTCTGGGACATTGTTGTAGTCCTGTATTGAGCGGATCTGGCAGACTGCAATGCTGCAAAGCTCGTAGTGACTGCGTTTACATGGTGATGAGTATCCCGTTTATGATCGCGCTTTTTTGAAGTATCCCGTTTTTGTGTTTGCGCATGCAAACATCATATGCAGATTTCAGAAACGCAGATAAGCCCTTATCCGGGTTTTGAGAAACCTGATTATGCTAGCTGGAGTCCTCCAAAAGAAACCGGGATACTGTTGCATGTCTACATCTGATCCTGGTTTCTGACGGCCGCGGACGCAACAGAAAAATACAATAGGCAGCGGCCAGTGAAAGTGCCTCACTTCAAGGAAATAGAGTTTTGTCTTTCATGGTGAAAGAATTAAATATACGTGGCAGTTTAGATGGGAGACCTATTCAAGACTACAGGACAAAGGATGATGAAAGAAGTAAGCTGCAGCGCGCAAACCGGGCAGACCTCAAGTCCATGTAAACGCAGTCAGTGACTCAAAAGTACATCTGGATAAAATCATGGGATTATGATTGTATACAAGTAATGAGAGACATTAACACGCCTCTGTATTCCTCTGCTGTTGTGAGTCAAACCTCTGTGATGTGTTGTGTTTAGCTCTGGTCCAGACAGCAGCCTACGTGGTTCTGATCGGGAACAGGGAGTGGATGAGGAGGAACGGCCTGCAGATCAGAGCCGACGTAGACGAGGCCATGGTGGAGCATGAGCGCAGGGGGCGCACCGCCGTCCTGGTGGCTGTGGACAGTGAGTATAGTCCGGGAGCCGTGGATGCTGGTGTTGAACCTCGTTTCGCCGGTAAACGTTTTTTTCTCTGCAGATTCTTGTAGCTTGGGGGCACCTATTCAAAATACAGGAGGGGTGCCCGGTGATGTCCCTTGAGCATTTTCAGATATTAACCCCTTTATGCCCAAAGCACCAAAATCCCGGAAGAATTTGCATTCTCCAATGTTTATTCCTAAAGGAGGTACAATAATATTTGAATGAATGAATGAATGAATGAAAATTTATTTCGAACGTAAAAAAAAAAGGAAATCTACATGTACACATATATACATATAATAAAATAAAATAAGAAATAAAAACAGACAAAAAAACAAAATAACTACCGTAAATTCCGGACTATAAGACGCACCGGTGTATAAGCCGCGGGACCAAAATTGACTATTTTTTTCTTCTATAAGCCGCACCGGTCTATAAGCCGCGGGTGTTTTGATGTTTAATTACCATATGAAAGGGTTCGTGCACAGAGAGGAATGTCGGGAAAGCGATGGCTGTTTGGGGAAGCTCCCATTTATTAACATTTCAACAAAACAAAACAAAAGTCAGGTCACTAATCCCCAGACAAAATCACACAACAATAGGCTATATGTGCAGCAAACCTGTAACCAGAGAAGTCAAGTCACTAATGCTCGTCTTCCTCTTCTTCCTGCGTACTGAAACCACCAAAGTCCTCATCTTCAGTGTCGGAAACGAACAGGTTCAGGGTGGCTTCGTCAACCACTCTCCTCTCTCCTTCATTGTCACTCAAAACCAACGAACTCCTCTTCATCTATAGCTGTGTTTCCATTACAGTTTTTCGCAAAAGAATTGCGATATTTCTACAACTTCGACAATGTACAATTGCGACTTGTAGGCGTTTCCATTGAAGTTGCGTTTGAGTGATTCCCCGTTGCAGCAGCTGCCACAGTGATTACGCACGGGGATCTGCCCCATATCCCGTCCCCTGCATGCTCAAATCCAACCAATGGTCAATGGAAATCCCAACATGAAGTTACAATGCATATAAACGAGCCTGATTATCAATTCAAAAGAAAATGAGTCGCAAAATGTTGCTGGCTGCGTGAATGCAGTCAGCGCGACAGGCAGAGGAAAAAAGGTAGCCTAATAGCCTACAACTGGTCCGATTTAGAGATGGAGGGGGGAAAAGGCTGATTTGGTTCTATAATTGCACCTGAAACGTGTGCAATGTATTAGCCTACTCACAGTCACTGTATTCACTTCAGACAGCACCACCGCACCAGTGTGTGCTTTTCATCCTCTCATCTCGCCGCTGTGCCAAATGCGCGCACACAGGCAGCCTGCTGTCACCATGGACCGATTTCTGCCATTAAACATTATCTAATTTGCCCGGCTACGCTTTTGCACAACACTCGTCTTTCTGCTAGGTAGCGTTGCTTCAAAGTTTTCCACTTGCTGCGGAGGTTTTGACACGGCTATCGAACCTTACTTACCAAACTTATTTTCCGCTCCTTTTCCAAGGGATAATATGGGTCACATGACGTGCAAATGCGAAAAATGTGTTTCCATTACACTTTTGCGATAAACTGCTATATCGACACGTCTGAAAAACCACCTCATGATCATCTACTGCTCGTTCTCATGCTGTCGAGAACGAGCAAAGCTTTTTTTTGGTGAAAGAATCCTCCAGGGCGCTTCTTGTTAACAGTCCGAGTGAGTGGCAGGTCGAACGTCAAAGGCACTTCATCCATATTTATGATCTGCTCCGGTTCGATGGAATATTCCTTGATCTTCCTTTGTGTGAATTCGCCGAAGTTTGTGATTTTCTCCTGGTAGTCGGGGGAGGGAGTTGATGGGCTTGTGGCCGTTTGCTTACCGTAATTACCATATGTAAGTGGTCACGCACAGAGGGGATTGTCGGGAAAGAGATGGCTGTTTGAGGAAGCTCCCATTTACCGTATTACCGTAACATTTCAACAAAACAACATAACACAACACCACCGTTGTTTATTTTTACAGTGCACACAGTGTCCGCGGTGTGGTGAAAAGAGGGCAAGAGAGGAAATTAAAACAGAAGTGGATTTATAGTTAGAAAGAGTGCTAAAAAAGAGAGATTTTTTTTTTTTTTTTTTTTTTTTTCTGAAAAAATCCATAGATAAGACGCACCGTTATATAAGCCGCAGGGGCCAAAAAACGGGAAAAAAGCCGCGGCTTATAGTCCGGAATTTACGGTAATCAAATGGTCATGTCCGAAAAGGAGTAGGAGGAAGCAGATGTTTGTCTAGTCCTACCCCTATTCTCTAATATACTCTGTTCCAGAGTTCGTCATAATTAGACTCAATTTACATAGATAATTATCAACATTATAACACAGTTACTCAATTAACAACCATATATTCATTCATTCAAAAAAAATGTTTTTATAGAAAAGCCGACACTATTAAGATGATTGTGCATTGCACTCCCCTTGCGTCGAGGGTGGCACTGGCCGTGTCTGCGGCCAACATTACTGTCTTTCAGTGGCTGTAGCGGCTCATTATTTGTAAAGCTAGAGTGAAGATACGGTACGGCTTAAGATGAGAATTGTCCCTCTTTTTCCTGTATGACTGCTGATAGGCTTTAGAAAGGAACTTGGAACGATTTAGCGATAATACCGGCATGCTGCTTATCATTGATTCTTTCCCTCTGTGCATAGGTTTGCTGTGTGCCATGATAGCCATAGCAGACACGGTGAAGCCAGAGGCGGAGTTGGCAGTCCACACTCTGATCCACATGGGTCTGGAGGTAGTGCTGATGACCGGGGACAACAGCAAGACAGCCAGGGCCATCGCTGCTCAGGTATGGGACTGTGTGGACTGAGATGATGGTATTTACTTACCAGGGAGACCCTGGTCCAAATCTACATGAACAGCATTACATGTCATGCCTAGTTTAGCTCAGTCTGTCTTTGTTGACTCCAGTCTGCAGTTGTTGTCTGCAGTTGTTGTGCCAGTCGGCATCAAAATCTGCTAGTTTATACTGGGTATCCACCTTATTTCTAGCTGCCATGATGCCTGATGGGTGCTTCTTCCGCTTCCGGTGTAATAGACTGTTTTACAGTCTATGGTTTTAACTTGACAAAAAAAACGTCTATGAGGATTTTACCCTTTTACAGCAGAGCCATTCTGCTCTACAGCCGTGTCGTTCGGGTGGTGGGATAACGTAATGCATTGTGGGTAGTCGGCTACTAACTGTGGCTAATGTTAGCGGCTAGCTAGCTATGTTACATGGCAGTAAAACGCCACCAAATTGATTGAACTTTTAACCATTTCGAGTAACACACATTTCGAGTTTCCATACGGACCTCCAGCGTTGGTATAACTTTTATAACGGACTCCAGCTTCCGGTTTATAATTCGGGTCTGCAGCCTATAACAAAGGAAATGGCAAGCTGCAACAATAAGTCACGTTAAACCGGACCTTGTACCCACGATTATTTTTTACAGTGGGGCATTCAAAAATAAGGTGGATAGATTTCTAATCTGTTAGTGTAAACTGCCTCCAGATTTCTAGTCTAGTCTGCCTCCTGACACCAGTCGGAGCCACAAAGATTATATCAAACATGTTTGAATTTCGAAGTGAAAAGTCTTGTAGTGTATATTGCCTCGTCTGAGTCAGTTGTGTAGTGTATTTCAGTCCGTTTTTTCAGTCGTGATAAAAAATCTGAATGTAAACTCCCCAGTCTTTTCATAATCTGTGAAGATTTTCAAAGTCTTCTAGTGTATCACAGGCACTAGATATACAGGACTAGCAGGATGTGAGACCATGTGGACCACAGAGATGGAAAGTGTTTATTCCTGTGTGAGCTGCTCTTCCACAATGTGCTGAAGAAGACTGGGCGGGGGCGACAGTGGGCAGTGGGCAAGTAATGTATTCGGTGTACGCCCGACCACCGTGTAACACCGGTAACCACGACTACCGCACGCGAGTGTTATTTCTTCAATCCCTTGCGCCGACTACCAAATGGCAGTAATACATAAATACATTAGCGCCCCCAATTTCAATTGTAGGAAGAAGAACAAGCAGCGCATTCTGAGCAGAGCCGATGAATGAATGGTGCTTTCATCACGGAAACAGATGAGGTCCATTGTGTAGATGGGCTCTATTAGATTTCTCCTGTGCTGTAGAGACGTTACCGTGGGCAACAAGAGGCTGTGCTGTAGAGACGTTACCGTGGGCAACAAGAGGCTGTGCTGTAGAGACGTTACCGTGGGCAACAAGAGGCTGTGCTGTAGAGATGTTACCGTGGGCAACAAGAGGCTGTGCTGTAGAGATGTTACCGTGGGCAACAAGAGGCTGTGCTGTAGAGACGTTACCGTGGGCAACAAGAGGCTGTGCTGTAGAGACGTTACCGTGGGCAACAAGAGGCTGTGCTGTAGAGACGTTACCGTGGGCAACAAGAGGCTGTGCTGTAGAGACGTTACCGTGGGCAACAAGAGGCTGTGCTGTAGAGACGTTACCGTGGGCAACAAGAGGCTGTGCTGTAGAGACGTTACCGTGGGCGACAAGAGGCTGTGCTGTAGAGACGTTACCGTGGGCAACAAGAGGCTGTGCTGTAGAGACGTTACCGTGGGCAACATGAGGCTGTGCTGTAGAGACGTTACCGTGGGCAACAAGAGGCTGTGCTGTAGAGACGTTACCGTGGGCAACAAGAGGCTGTGCTGTAGAGACGTTACCGTGACAAGAGGCAAATTCACATGAGTCAGATGCTTCACTCCTCTGTCTGTGTGCTGTCAAACCTCGCCATCACGTTTTGCAGAATAAGAACATGTTTGAATTTCGAAGTGAAAAGTCTTGTAGTGTATATTGCCTCGTCTGAGTCAGTTGTGTAGTGTATTTCAGTCCGTTTTTTCAGTCGTGATAAAAAATCTGAATGTAAACTCCCCAGTCTTTTCATAATCTGTGAAGATTTTCAAAGTCTTCTAGTGTATCACAGGCACTAGATATACAGGACTAGCAGGATGTGAGACCATGTGGACCACAGAGATGGAAAGTGTTTATTCCTGTGTGAGCTGCTCTTCCACAATGTGCTGAAGAAGACTGGGCGGGGGCGACAGTGGGCAGTGGGCAAGTAATGTATTCGGTGTACGCCCGACCACCGTGTAACACCGGTAACCACGACTACCGCACGCGAGTGTTATTTCTTCAATCCCTTGCGCCGACTACCAAATGGCAGTAATACATAAATACATTAGCGCCCCCAATTTCAATTGTAGGAAGAAGAACAAGCAGCGCATTCTGAGCAGAGCCGATGAATGAATGGTGCTTTCATCACGGAAACAGATGAGGTCCATTGTGTAGATGGGCTCTATTAGATTTCTCCTGTGCTGTAGAGACGTTACCGTGGGCAACAAGAGGCTGTGCTGTAGAGACGTTACCGTGGGCAACAAGAGGCTGTGCTGTAGAGACGTTACCGTGGGCAACAAGAGGCTGTGCTGTAGAGATGTTACCGTGGGCAACAAGAGGCTGTGCTGTAGAGATGTTACCGTGGGCAACAAGAGGCTGTGCTGTAGAGACGTTACCGTGGGCAACAAGAGGCTGTGCTGTAGAGATGTTACCGTGGGCAACAAGAGGCTGTGCTGTAGAGACGTTACCGTGGGCAACAAGAGGCTGTGCTGTAGAGACGTTACCGTGGGCAACAAGAGGCTGTGCTGTAGAGACGTTACCGTGGGCAACAAGAGGCTGTGCTGTAGAGATGTTACCGTGGGCAACAAGAGGCTGTGCTGTAGAGATGTTACCGTGGGCAACAAGAGGCTGTGCTGTAGAGACGTTACCGTGGGCAACAAGAGGCTGTGCTGTAGAGACGTTACCGTGGGCAACAAGAGGCTGTGCTGTAGAGACGTTACCGTGGGCAACAAGAGGCTGTGCTGTAGAGACGTTACCGTGGGCAACAAGAGGCTGTGCTGTAGAGACGTTACCGTGGGCGACAAGAGGCTGTGCTGTAGAGACGTTACCGTGGGCAACAAGAGGCTGTGCTGTAGAGACGTTACCGTGGGCAACAAGAGGCTGTGCTGTAGAGACGTTACCGTGGGCAACAAGAGGCTGTGCTGTAGAGACGTTACCGTGGGCAACAAGAGGCTGTGCTGTAGAGACGTTACCGTGACAAGAGGCAAATTCACATGAGTCAGATGCTTCACTCCTCTGTCTGTGTGCTGTCAAACCTCGCCATCACGTTTTGCAGAATAAGAAACATGGGCGAAGTTTGCCGTTGGTTCAGGGGGTGCACTGCACTGCACCCCCTAGTGGCCGTGGGCCAAAAATCCATGTAGGGAATTAAATAGCTATTTATTTATAACACAGAAGTCATCTTTTATTGTAATGCCTTGCTCTAGAGATAAAGGGTAGAATAATTGTGTGACTGACTCATTTCAACGTTTATTATCAAACGTAGCCTAATGTTATTCTGGTCTAATTTCCACCATGGGATGGCAGCCGGATGTAAGCGCCTGCATGGCCATCTCGCATGCGCACCCATGACAGGCAATGAAACGTAGGCTACACTGCTCAATGAAACGTAGGCTACACTGCTCAATGAAACGTAGGCTACACTGCTCAATGAAACGTAGGCTACACTGCTCAATGAAACGTAGGCTACACTGCTCAATGAAACGTAGGCTACACTGCTCAATGAAACGTAGGCTACACTGCTCAATGAAACGTAGGCTACACTGCTCAATGAAACGTAGGCTACACTGCTCAATGAAACGTAGGCTACATTGCTCAATGAAACATAGGCTACACTGCTCAATGAAACATAGGCTACACTGCTCAATGAAACGTAGGCTACACTGCTCAATGAAACGTAGGCTACACTGCTCAATGAAACGTAGGCTACACTGCTCAATGAAATGTAGGCTACACTGCTCAATGAAACGTAGGCTACATTGCTCAATGAAACGTAGGCTACGTAGGCTACACTGCTCAATGAAACGTAGGCTACACTGCTCAATGAAATGTAGGCTACACTGCTCAATGAAACGTAGGCTACACTGCTCAATGAAACGTAGGCTACACTGCTCAATGAAACGTAGGCTACACTGCTCAATGAAACGTAGGCTACACTGCTCAATAAAACGTAGGCTACACTGCTCAATGAAACGTAGGCTACACTGCTCAATGAAACGTAGGCTACACTGCTCAAGCAGGTTTCTGTTTCTCACCTGTTTATCCTGCACACTTTTCAGATCTACTAGTTATGAGCATGAGGCTACTTAACGTTAGGTTGCTCCTCTCTCTCACTCAATCCTCTCTCTCCACACGTCCTCCAGTCAGAGTCCATGCATGTGGACTCCACAAACTATAAACAGAACTGGCCTACTACTCATCCGTGGTGTCCACAGCGGCCCATGTAGTGTAACATCATGAACATGTACCTGCTGGCTGCTGCTATGCTAATTATTAATTTTGCTCTAGATCTTTTCTGCACCCGCAACCTTAAAGTTCAAACTTCCCCTATGAATAGAAACCTTAACTATGAATCTTCACACCATTTTCATACAACTCCCACAACCCTCAAGCAGAAGTACATGAACTGTATTGGCTCCTCCCAAAAATCCTCTTATTCTTTTTGTTCATTACAGTTTTGATAATTAACTTATAGTTTCATACTGTTTGAAAAGGCCACTACATCTTTTATACATTGCTCATAGAAATTTGGACCAATTATCAGTATCACATAAAGAGAAGGGAAAAGGACCTGTATTTTAGTACTTTTAGCTGTTTTCATTATATTATATATACTGTATATATATATTATATGATTATATTAGTTGAGTTTTGTGGGCTACCGATGTCATGTTTCTGCTTAAGCTCATTTCCCTGTAAAGGCCCTGGTAAAGCAGGGAATTGAAAAGAAGATGAAGACCACTCTATATATCCCATATAATAATTTAGAACACGGCTCTCTCGAATACTCGATTCTGATTGGTCAATCAACAATATTCACCGGTCATTATTTCTCGACAACCGACCGCTGCTCTGCCACACCTGGATTAATCAGTTGGTAAGAGCATTTTGTCCGCAGACGCTACTAATTAGGCCAACCAGTTGCAGCTGTGGTGTCTTGTGTGCCAATTACGAATGAAACCGCTTTGTGTTGAAAACGCTATTAAAAAATCTATTTGAATAATTATTTTTGTCAGATTATTGAATGATTTAGTTGTAGGCCGTGTTCTAAGCGGGATAATGTATACTGAGCCGGTGATTACTGGAAATAATGACCGACAGGTGAATGATTTAGCCCTCCGCTGCGCGTCGGGCTAAATCATTCACCTGTCGGTCATTATTTCCACAGTAATCACCGGCTCAGTATACATTATCCCTTACTTATATACCCGTTTATCTAAATAAACAGGGCCAGATGCATTATTTGAAATGTTTGCTGATAGACTGATAAATGCACCAAGTTGGATCTAGTTGGAGATGTAAGTGTCACAGTAACTAGGCCCTTCATCATGGGCACCGAGGCAAAAAGCTCACTCCATTTAGCTGCTCTGCACAGTATCTGTGCACTATCAGACTTAACACTTAAGAAACATATGTTGCTTATTGAGCAGTAATATTGTGAAACTTTTAACCCCAACTATTCATCTCCACTCCTCAATTTTAAGTTTTCACACATCTCACAAAAGTGTGTTCACAATTCATAGCTGTGTTTGACATTATGGCTGATACTTGCATTTTTATAATGTGTTTTGAAACTATTTTTAGCGAGACCATGGGCCATGAATGCACCGTGGGACTGTGTAGACTTTACCCCCCCTCCCATTTTTAATGTATGCATGTTTGAGTTGCTCCATGTCCGTCTCTTTGCTGCCCCCTGCAGGTCGGCATCAGGAAGGTGTTTGCTGAGGTGCTGCCCTCCCACAAGGTGGCCAAGGTGGAGCAGCTGCAGCAGGCAGGAAAGAGGGTGGCCATGGTGGGCGACGGGGTCAACGACTCTCCTGCTCTGGCCATGGCTGACGTGGGCATCGCCATAGGAACAGGGACAGATGTGGCCATAGAGGCTGCAGACGTGGTGTTGATCAGGGTGAGAGTCTGAGCTTGGAGGATTGCTGAAACTCACTCTTCTTCTGTCATTACTTCATTTATGCTTTCCTTCAGGTCAGCTGTTTGATTGGGGCAAGTTTCTATTTCTACCCTTATGTATGTTTTCTTTTTTATACAGACCCAATCTTTTTTATTAATTTGAGCATATTATTGATTCAGAATGGTGCTTCTACATTGAAAATGAGATTTGTAGATGTTTTCTAATTCCTTTCTTATAATTGGGTAATGGGGGGGACCATTACTTAAATGTAGGTCTATTGTGTGTTAAGCTGCGTTCACACCGACCTATTAAAGTTTTTCGCTGGCATCGAGTTTACATATGTACAAAGTCAATGCAAACGAGTGATTGAGCGTATATTCGCCCGGGAGAAAAATCGCTGGGCGTCCGAGCGACAGAGACAGAGCGATAGGGAGAAAATACGCTCGTCGCCCGAGATGAAATATCCCAACTAGAGCGAAATTACGCTGGCATCAGTCGCTCGCTGTTCAACGCTGATTGGCTGCCGTGTGAGAGTGAGTCAAGGATCACACTGGCTTGGAACAAACTGCTGGTTTATTGTGTGGCAACAAACCGCATTGACAGGCTGACAGCTGACATGAAGTGAAGTCTGTACTACCGGTATAGAGCTCGCATTAGGAGCATGCTGATAGGCTTAGCTTGTAAACAACGACGGTGGCTCGTAGTGGACAAACATCATGACATTGCATAACGTTATAGCCCCCAGATGACGTCAATTATTGTGCCTGTTGAGCGATTTAAACACAGCGACAGAGCGATTCCAAAGGGTTCAGTCGAGCGACAGAGAGAAAAATAAATATCTCGGTGTGAACACAGCTTAAGGTGTAAAGGCCCAAGCTCTCAAATGTATGTGGTTCATATTTAGACTTTCTGTGGTGGGGATGTTTTTTTATTTTATTTTATTTATGGTTGGAATACAGATTGAGTCTTTAAAGGGATTCCTTTTAAAGTCGAGCTGAAATGGCATTTCCAGGTGATGTGACAGGATAGAGAGGCGGGACATAGCGTGTGGAGGAGTGTTATTGGACCGTTGGAAAGTGGGTGTGTCTGGGATGAGGGTCAGGGACTGGAGTTGACTGAGACTGAATGTGAGGGGCGATGTGAGCCTTGTGAGGCGTGTGATCTGGGCCTTGGAGCAGCACGAGACAGCAGCTTGTCTGCAAGATAATGCATTTTACCTACTGGTCACGTTTCAATAAGTCTATGTACAAACACAATATAATGTAAATACAGCCCTGTGCACTGCGGGCTTGCTGGCTGGTTCACTGTGCCGAGCCCCAGAGGAGAGGACCGACGGTTGGCTGCCTCCGGGCGGACTGCCTCCTCCTCCTCCTGGAGGCAGAGTGCTGGCTACCTGCCTTGAAGTGTCCGACGAGCCGTGGTAAATAACGATATTCCTGGAATGCGAGTTAACGAGCCAGTTACATGTCCTTTGAATTCTATATTAAATGAAGACATTACCGTTCATTTTATTTTGTATCTTACATACTTATTGGCTAAGTATATTAACATTCATGGGCTAGAAAAGTCTGCCCATGTAGACAGAATTTTCTCCTAGCCATGAAGATTGACAGTTCTTCTCATGTCATGATATTATTGGCTGAAATTGGGTTGAAATTTGATAGTACTACATGTACCTGACATCAGCACACTGTCCATATCGTTATGAATGAACTCAGCATGGATGACTTGGCATACATTGTTAAATAGGTGCACTGTATAACCAGGGATGTGATCTGAAATAGTTAAAAAGTCATTTTTCGTTTCAGCTCGACTTAATTAGCAACCAAATAGGGCCACTTTTAATGTGTCTCATATTGTGTGTAGAACGACCTGCTGGATGTGGTGGGCAGCATCGACCTCTCCAAGAAGACAGTCAAGAGGATCAAGATTAATTTTGTTTTTGCACTCATCTACAACCTGGTTGGCATTCCCATCGCTGCTGGTAAGTGACTGCAAAATATCACAAGATTTCACATTGATTTTCTTTTAACGGTGTGATCAAAACATTGACTGAATTAATTAATTAATTATTTTTATTTTGGATACTGCAAGACAAACATCCAAGGGATGACATGAAAAGTGTAAACACTTATTTCCATCATGGTCCCTGGTCTTATAAAATATGACCCACAATAACATAGTAACATCAGGTGAAATTATACAAAACAGTCAAAGGATAAGAGGGACAGGAGATAAAAACCAACATACCATAACACCAAGAGACTCACATTTTATACTCGTTTGCTCAACAAGAATTTCTTCAGAAGGTTCTTGAAACCATTTAGAGAATTAGCAAACCTAATTTCATGAGGGATTTTGTTCCACTCCTCTCCCCCCGTATAGAGGAAGGTACTTCTTCCTACTTTGCTCTTCAGGTTGGGCAATTTCAAATCTGCTCCACTGGCTCTTGTGTTCCGGCTCTGGATGTCACGGACAAACTGGAAGTACTTGTTGAAGTAGTTGGGACAAAGTTCATGTCATATTTTATAAACCATGATAAGTTTCAACTGTTGGACTCTGCTTTCAACGGGGAGCCAATTTAACTTTTTTTTTTTCTTTTTTCTTTTTATCTCTTTTATCCCAATTGGACTATTCTTCCAAGAGTCCATAGCATAAAACATGTAATACAATTAACAGAAACATAATACAATACAAAAATCTGAAGTTTAAAGCTACATGACAGTACACTCAATGCAAATACAAAATATTTCAAAAATTACAACAAAATTTCCTAATCCTAATATACAAAAACAAATACCTAGAACATAGAATTACCCCACTTTTAAAAGTTACAGTGTACATAATCAAACTGAGCATGTCAGCATACAGAGATTTACTTCCAGTGTTCTTTAACACATTCACTGCCAGACGTTTTTTTTTTACTGTAGTTAGCTTCTGCCAGAGGTTTTTTTTGAGGATTCTGGCTCATCTTTCAAGACCCGAGGATTCTTTTCTGCTAAGATTTTGTGAACACACAATATCTCAAAAGAACTAATAGAATGTGTGCTTTCTCTGTCTAAAAGAGTTAGTTTGTAGAGTTAGTAGTTATGTAAGCATTAGCAGTTGAATACAGCATGGTTTCAGCGTCAGAAAAATTATTCAGAGATAAACGGCTTTTTGTGAAATTCGATAGAACAGTCACTTTAACCATTCATTTTTGGCATCAGTAAGAGTCAGACATCTAAACAATAGTTTTGAACAGTAATTTCCTCCATAACAGCAGGAAACCCCCCTCTGCTTCCAACTCCTCCCTCCATGTGTGTTCTCCTCCTGCCTCCCTGGCTCTCCAGCGGGCGTGTCACAACGAAGTTGCTGCTGCCTGGCTGCTGCCTGTTTGAGCGGCCGCTGTTTGAGGAAGTCTGGGTGGACTCGCTCGTTTCGTGGAGTTTTGGTTGAGAGCTTTGATGCGATTCTGGTCATATTTATGCTGCGTGTTTCAAAGTGTGCATCCAATCTATTCTTGGAACCCCCCACCGTTGCCACCGCTGTGCATCAGCGCGAAAGTGAAAGCGTTTTCGCCATCAATTTTACAGTATGAGAACGGCTTCGTCGCGCTTTTCCCTCCAGTTTTGGGTCGCCTCTTTCTACTGTGGAGAGACATGTCGACACTCAGTGGGTCGGTAAAATAGATTATACACATTCAATACCTCCAATTCTGGTGTAGGAGACGTAAAAGGGTTAGATCAACGTCCCACCGTCAAAAAAAAAAAAAAGATTCTGAGAACGTGTTAACACGTCCTTGGCAGTCAACAGCTGGATTCTGAAAACGTGTTAACACGTCCTTGGCAGTGAACGTGTTAAAAATGCCTTTTATGTTTTGTTTAAATAATCGTTTTGGTAAGTTCCTAATGGGCTCAGATAAACCATTCCACAGTTTAACAGCACGATAAGAAAACTCCCCCCCCCCCCAGTTTCTAGCCTAATCTTAGGTAGTACATCATCACTTGTGCTTGCTGCTCTGGTCGGGTGTTGACCAAATGTCTGTCTTTCACTTGCTGGAACCTGCTTTTCAACAGTTTTGGTCTCTTTTTAACCTGAAAGTTATAAAATGAATGAAGAACACTTATATGTACATATTATATGTCTATTATATCCTTAATAGGTGACCATGCTAGTATTTTATGTCGTTCATTAACTCAAGTGGGGTGGGCCAATGTGCGTTCTTGGATTGAGGCCAAGGACGACCCGCATCAGTTTGTTCTGGGCTTTTTGGAGTCTGTCTTTAGATTTCTTTGTGGTGCCACTGTGCACAGGTGTAGTCACACAGGTGTAGTCACACAGGTGTAGCCATGTGACATTGGATTAAGGACGTAGCTAAAGTCCTCATTGTCTTCTTGTCCAGGAACTTAGATATTCTTGCTAAATATTTAGTCTTTGAGTCAATTTTTCCAGTGACAGAGAGGGCCATGGCTTCACTCGTCATACACTGATCCAGTTGACTTCCCAGATACGTTACACAACACTTATCTTGTAACATGACACCATTACATTCTACCGAAAAGCTATTTGCTGTTTGTTCCTTAGTTTGTACTTGGATCCAAAAACAGTGCATTCATTGCAACAACTGTCACGGTGCCCCAGCTAGTGGTTAGTTAACTTAGTATTTTTAACTCTGTGTCATTGTCTAGGTCTCAAAGGCCACCAGCCGGTTAGCTGGACAATTATCAACGATAAACAAGCAAACAAACCAAAAAGGCCACTTCCTGGTATTTGCGTGGTCTCTTTGGAAGGTCCAATGCACACCTGTTTGGAGGGGAGGGGTTTCAGCCAAGTGGCCTTCGCCAGGACGAGGCCTGATTGCACAGGTGTGCTGTCGAGATACAACAATGCTTATTTGAGTGAATGTTAGCATACGTAGCCATGGACTTAGCAGTGAGGGCAGGCCACATAGCTCTATTCCAACGCGCCTGTATTCCTCCGACCTGTCTGGTCGTCTCTCTTCAGGACCGGTTGATTCACTGGGCCAGCAGCGAGCAGGACAGTGTTCCTCTCAGCGCAGCTCTCCAGGACTTCCACAGCTTGGTCGATTCTGCTGGTGTTGTGCGAAACTCCACAAAGCGAAGAGGGCGGTTACCGAAGCAAACTGACAGGCGACTAACACACGTAACATACGCTGAAGAACATCTACAGGGTTCGGTTCACGGGTACACAGTCAATAGTTCATTAGTTAGGCAATTGTTTTGGGTTTGCGGTCCAGCTTAGGTCGGTGTCCACATGGCGTCCGGTCAAGTTATCAAATGCCCCACTCTCGCTCCCTCTCTTCCTGCTTCCTGCTGGAAATGGCCCCTGAAGGCTTGGGTCGGCCCGCCCTCAAGTCAGGCCTCACCCAATCATCCGCTCAAACGTATGACAAACACGGCGGCGCCTAACCAATCACACCGTGATAACAACTCCAATTTCCTGCTCCTGGATGCTAAGAATGATAACTGCTTGTCCACAGGTGTGTTCATGCCCGTTGGTCTGGTGCTGCAGCCGTGGATGGGCTCTGCTGCCATGGCGCTGTCTTCAGTCTCTGTGGTCATGTCCTCTCTTCTACTCAAATGGTAAGGAGCTATTTGATGGTTTCAGGCTTTCTCTCAACTCTCTTGTTTCACTGCCTTTCTGACTGAGGAATATGTGTAAAGGGATTTTTTCCCCGCTGAGTTTCTTTGTGTGTCTCATTCGATCTCTATCTGCATGTTGTCCCTGTCCTTCTGTGTAGTTACACTAAGCCCACTGCTGAGAAGTTGGAGGCCCAGCTGGGCGGCACCAGGAGGCAGGGCAGCCTGTCCGACGTCAGCGTCCACATCGGGATGGGCCAGCTCCTACGGCCTTCGCCCAAACTCAGCCTCCTGGACCGCATCGTCAACTACAGCCGCGCCTCCATCAACTCTCTGCGCTCCGACAAGCAGTCGCTCAACAACATGGCGCTCGGCGAGCCCGACAAACACTCGCTGCTGATGGGGGGGCCGCTGTGCGACGAGGAGTTTGTCTGACGCAAAGGCTACGTCAGTCTCGCTTGGCTCGGGCCAGCGGAGGCTTTTGTATGCTAAGCTAGGCTAACTTAATCAACGGAAGGCTAGGCCATGCTGAGCTAAAAGGGTTTGGATAATGGCCCGTCCATCTACTGTACGCCCTCAGGGTAGCGCTGTTGACTGGAAAAAGCGGATGCTTTTTCTCTGTACAGTAGCTCGTCCAACTGACAACGTGCACTTCAAAGGATGCTGGGATGATTTCGTCTCCCTCACTACTACAGTATCTTTTGTTATAGTCATCAATATCCTCGGGGGGAAACCGTGACGTAGGAGCCTCACTGTCACTCCTTGTCCAGGGGCATGGAAGCCATCTTTAGAGCCTTGAAGCAGGTGTCCACATCCAGGAAGCAGAGTGATGTTCACTTGTGCCCATGTGGTCGTTTGCCGAGACAATCTTTAACGTCAATCCAAAGACACTAATAATGGTGCCCCATGCAAGAGCGGACATTTCTGACATTTTATATTTTAAGACACTTTTTTTTTCTTCCTTGAAAGGACAATTGTAATAACACTTGTATATTGTAATTCTATTACAAAGAGTATTTATATTACCCTTATTTATCACTTTTCATTATATCCTATGTGAAAGATTTATGTTAATGAATCCAAATGCCAATTCTCATTTTAAAGTTCCCAAAATGTATAATTAGTAAGGCAAGACATACAAACTCAATACGGAGTTGTAAATGTCAATGTTACCCAAGTGCCAATTTTAATGCCACATTGGCAAACGTCCAACACATTCCAAAGATGGCACTGTGCCAAGCGGGTCACCTTGAACTGAATGTGCAGCGTGTGTGTGTGTGTGTGTGTGTGTGTGTGTGTGTGTGTGTGTGTGTGTGTGTGTGTGTGTGTGTGAGAGGCGAGATAAGGTCAGTGCTTCACTGAAGAGACTATTGTTCTGAAGGAGTGTGAATGGTACGGCCGGCTGAAGAAGGTTTAGTTCACTTGTTTCTCACAGTGGTTTATAAGTTCTGTCAACTTGGAGAATGGTGGGCCTCTAATCATACCAACTGAGTTTGCATCTGTTTTTTCCCCAATTCATTCATTTCCTCTGTTTTCCTCTGATTTCATTATCTGTTGGTCATGTTCTATATAATCACTACATATGCTGCGTCATGTTCTATATAATCACGACATGCTGTGTCATGTTCTATATAATCACGACATGCTGTGGTCTGCCTATGATGTGAACATTAGTCACTGTGAATCAAACAGTAGTTGTTACATGGCGGAAAGTGAAAGTCATGGTTGCTGCCTTGGATAACGTCGGCTATTTGCTTGTTGCAAATGGCAGATTTGTGCTGTGTCATGAAAAGGGCAAATTGTAAACGTGTTCATGTTTTCTTTCTGGCAAAATAAGTGTTACTTTTACTTTTACGGAGACATTTTTTTCATGATACATTTTTCATTCTTCTACTTTCCCACAGGGTTCACGTCACATCATTGCACTTCAAAGAAATCTCTATCAGGGGAACAAGGGACAGGATCAGTAGACAAAACGCACAGCTGTGTCCTGGCAGTTCCTCCAAACAACAGTTACTGACAACACAAGCTTGAGTTTACACATTTATATAGATTGTTTAGTCTCTCAAGACATGTTGGCTCCTGCAGTTTACAAATGCTCCCACCTACCCGTCTGTATTTCAGCTGATCTCAAAGTTGGTAAAAACAATAAGACAGGATATCCTGTCAAAATAAGGAGACTATCCGTATAGCTACTGAGCAGAAATGGAAATTTGACAAGATATTTTTTATCATATTTATTTTCGCGAACGTGTCGTGATTGGTCGAATAACATCGCACTTCCGGTCTGAAGCTTTTTTCGTCTTTGGAAGATGACAACTTCCTCTGTCCAAATTGTAATGGGCTGTAGTACAGACTGTTAATGGGCTGTAGTACAGACTGTTTCTGGAACATTCGAAGATTGTGGAGGAGATAGACTGGCTTGAGACACTATAAATCGTTGAACAAAGAACACGTGGAATGTATCAGTCAAACATCACATTTTGGGGATTGTCCACAGTTACAGTAATCATTCTTAAACAATTACAAATCCCACAGACTATTGCTTTGTGAATGCAGGAGAAACTCATTTTAGTCCAGGTATTCCTTCACCTTGCGTTTCTTGTACGGTAAGTTATTTCTGTACAGCTGTCATGTCATATCACTTGTGTTTATGTATGCATACTGGTATCTATCTCACAACTTGGTGCATGTTGTGTGCAGCCAATCTGTTGTGTTTGTGGCGTGCTTATCTTTGTAGAAACATGCCTAGGGCTTTGGATCTGTGTGCAGGTAAATCAAGCAAGGCGAGGTTTTATTATGTGCCTTGGAATAAACTGCTTTTATGTCACTTGGCTGTTTCCAGTTGAAACCAGAAGATGGTGCTATGGTTCTACTCGTCTTTCACCATGATCAACAAACACCAGATACTTATACAAGATTTCATTAACTTTATTTCATCCAGTTAGTCTAAACATTACACCACCCCAATGTGCTGCAAAACAATTAAATACCTTTATCTCATAATATCCTATTAAAAAAAAATTAATTTAAATTCATGTAAACTGTAAATGACTTATTCCTCTTGAGTAGATTTGTATCGCTTTGGCTAGAGTGACATTTCAGTTGATTTGGTCGATCGAAAGGCCTGTGGATCATATTTATCAAGTTAGTTTTATCTACATTTGAGCAGGTTTATTGTGAATTAATTAGATGTTAAGGGCATCCAAAATAAGCCTTGATGCTACCAAGAGGCTAGTCTGCCAATAGTCTTCAATTGAATCTTGTCCTGTTCCCTCCCTTATCGAGGAGATACTTTAGAGCTGTGCGGTTAGGAAAGTGAAAAGATCTGACATGAGATAAAAATATGTGCAGCATTTGAAATCTATTACAACATTGTGCTTTTATGGACCTATAGTCTAATACACAATAGTATTAAACGTAGCATTGCTTTGTGTAAGAATGACAAATATAAGTGAAAATGCTACATTCAGTCACCAATAACCGTAGAATAACAAGCTTCACTTCAAACCAGCTACTCTAGGGAACAGCTCTGATCCAGTGGGATTTCTCTGACAACCTAAAATAAAGTTACAGTAATATATGTAAATAGATATATCTTCTTAAAACATTAAACACTTCACAAAAATCACAGACCGTGATGAACAAAAGATGCTGTGTAATCAAATCAATGTTCACAAGCATTTTTATCTTCTTTTTTTTTTTACTTACATTTGAAACCTGCACATTGATAGGACTATTATTTGAATCACTGACCAGGTCCTTAATAGTGTCAAAGTCATTTTTTAAAGTTTCATCATCTTGATTGGTGAACGATTTTTTAAATGCTGCTTGTGACTTTTCGGACCTTTTTCATTCTTGTCCCTGATTTTAAAACTAGCCAATAATTTGGAGTGAAACTGTCGCTATCATCACTCACATGACATCAGCCTAGAATTCAACTTATCACAATCAAATGACAATGGATGCGTCACACAAAGGCCACCATTTCTATACACCAACAGGTGCAAAAAGATGGTCGCCTTTTGGATAAAAGCCATCTGGCACCAGCTCTGGTGTTGCTGTTCGAGTGCTTGATGCTACTGTGGGACATGTAGAGAAAAAGTAATGACATCAGAATCCATTGTCATACACCTGGTTCATCAGGTTCACCAGTCATCAACACTGTAACTTCCATGGTGCTGATGATGGACCTGCATCTACTAAAGTGTAACTGCTTACATGAGGTTGAGGCAGATCCAGGCTTTTTAACTGGTAGCTTCCACATTCATCAAATCCACCAGGCTAAGATCAAAGGAACTGCATAACAATGTAGCCATCAGTCATTTAGCTCAGTGGTCCCCAACCACCCGGCCGCGTACCGGTACCGGGCCGCAACGCATTTGTTTTTTTTAAATAAACATAGGCTATAATATTACAGGCTGTGTGTTGTAGTTAAAACATAGTTTCAAGTTTACGTTTATTTATGTTTGTAGTTGAAACAAAAACATAAATACTGTATAGGCTACATACAGTACAACACAAAAGGCTGTTATTTACCCTTTGTCGCCACCTGGTGAGTAAATATATATGTAACTAAAACCATTCAAATTGACAACCGGTCCGCGACTTTTTTTCCCATGTATCTACCGGTCCTTGGCACAAAAAAGGTTGGGAACCCGTGATCGAGCTCACTGGACACTGCTCTGTCAGAGTCCAGAGACTGAGCTGCGTTCATGATCAGAAGAGCTTTGCAACTTAAACTCATTTGGATGTGGAGCCTATCATCCTTGCCTTGAAAGGAATGATCTCAAGAGCATTATTTGGCATCTTTTCCCATTATTGTTGTTATAGTTGGTCCCCACTGTATAATGATCTAGACCTACCATAGGTTCCCTTCCTGCTGTATATATATAAAAATGTACCATAACGCCTTGAAAACATTGGAAGTCTCTACAATTGATTTTAAAAAAATGCCATGCAATCGTCAGATGTTTGTGGTATTACTCCTGTTAAGGCAAGAATGAGTTGTTGGTCTTTGAAAGCAAAACAATCCCAAACTCCTGGATTAGGGAAGTGAAAGTCAGTGTGTTTGTTAGAAAACAATATTGTCTGCAACTGTCCAGCTCTCAGGAATGTCGGCCGGATAACTTCATACATTTGACTTTGAAAGATAGCTGGTCATGTGCCATGGTGTGCTTATGAGGAGTGGTTTGTTCGTGCATGTTTGACCACCAGAATAAAGAGTATGATTAACACTGATTATATTCAGATAGATAGCACCGTGTTGGCCCAGCAACGGTTGTCACCATCATCACATCACATTTTATAGGGAGGATCCCTGGTTATTTTCAGATTCATAATCAGTAGTCAAAATGCCCGGAGACTTGCTGAGCGTCACTCATTTGGCAAAAAGGAACTCATTGAGTGTAACTGAACGCCACTCTTCTTTGAAACATCCCTGTTATGAGTAGGAGGTTGTAATCGTTGAGAGGTCTCGCAAAATCAGCGTGGAGATTTGGCAGATGCATGATGGCAGAGTAAACATCTTTGAGAAATCGACGTTAAATAAATTCGGAATAACGTCAGTGATAACGCAGGTCGGGGGAATAAACCGCCTGCCAGTTTGTTCCCACTTCCTGACTGAACACAACACAAGGTTGGAGAATATATGAAAATGGTTTGGCAGCAACGTATGATCAAAAGTCACCAACTTAAAAGAAATACTGCACAGGAACAAAATAAAAGCCCGCTTAAACACTCTCTTATACAGGCCTCTATAACTTGTGACAGACGTGATCGTTTTTCATCAGGCCCAGTATGACAAAATCTTCTCTAGCAATTAAAATAAATCAACATCACATTGACAGAGGCAAACATCTCAATACAAAAAAAAAGACTGAGGTGGGAGCGGGGGGCCCTGCGATATCCCTCTGAACGGCAGAAATGAGGAGAAGCTAACTTAACTTTGGCACACTGAATGAGGAGGGCCGGCGGGCGGAGAGTGTGTGGCAGTGCTTAGATGAGGGGGGCCGGATGCTCATAGGCCTTTGTTGAAGTACACTCTCTCCACACCCGGGTGCTCCGCCCGGATCTTCTCCTGCAGCTCCGGCTCCAAACGGCTTACTGACATCGAGCTGAATGAGTGCAGGAAGAGGTGTGGGAGAGCGATGGGAGGAATAAGGGATGGGTCAAATATACAAATGAATATTATACAACCGTCCAGGCAGAAAGAAGTCACCGCAAGGTAGGCGTGAATTCAAACAGAGATGGGGTGGGTGAAGTTTATTGTAACCTCTATATTCTTGAACTGTTCACTCACCTCTTTTGAGGGAACAACGCGCAGCATAGTGGAGTGGCGAACACCAGGCTGAAACACAACAAACCGCACTCCAATGAAACGTTTGACATCCTACGCAGCCCTCTGTGCAACGCGTCTGAACATCAGCTGCGTTCAAAAACTGGCACTCCGAGGCCCATTCAAAGTTACCTTTGATCTCAGCGTGTTACTGTTTTGGTGGAATTAGTGGGCACTCTGGGAGTGGCGTCGCTAAAGTATTTATTTCAAACTAAATGATTGATAATCCAATTGTCAAAAAACTGCAAACATCAAATCAATTAACTGCATAAAAACAATTTCCTTCCATGAAACGGCTATACCATTTTCAACTTGAGACAGTTTCTCTTAGATGGTTGTAAATGTGTGTTTAGAAATGAGCTTTTGAATTTGTAACTATATTACTATAGTACTATAGTAGTATAGTATCCATTCTGAATCTGTATACTATAGTAGTACTATACTAGTACTATAGTAGACAGATGGGATAATTACTACAGCTATGATGTGGCATGAAAACATACTGGCTTGGTGACAGGTGAAACGTTTCTAGAAACAAGTTAAATACATTTCTGCATCTAAGGAGAGAAATAAGCTGGAAAAGAAGTATTTAGATTGGAGAGAGACAGTAACAGATATGACAGACAGCTCACTGGAATGTATCAATGTAGGCCATGGTCTGGTTGATTCAGACCTATATATATATATATATATATATATATATATATATATATATATATATATATATATATATATATATATATATAGTGTACATCAAAGTGCAGCAGATTGATGCATTTTGCTGTTGAAGCTGAAATTTCCTCTGGGGGTAGAACGGTGTCAAATTTGGGCATCAAAATGTTTCTGTGAATTTCAGATGTGAAATCCTCACAATGCCCCTGATGCAGCAGATATTATGCAAAACGTTAACAAATGCTATCTAGCGGAGCTTGTTATCATGCTAGCTGCCACTCTGCACAGTGAACATGATCATTCCTCCTCATCTCACGTTATTTTAATACACATGCGCTAAGCTAACTAGCATGCTTCCATTTGTGATGTCTGCTGTCTGGACTAGTTTCTGAACCCTCTGTTATTCCTCACTTTATTCGAATGTAACTTGAACTGTATCATTTCTCACTTCCAGGGAAGAAAAACACTTATAATTCTGTTAAAAACAGAGCTACTTCACTATGGCAAATTGATATAAACCTGAGGATTATTTGACTTTCATACACACACCATAAGAATGTAGACTGAAATTGAAAAAGAACTGCAACTGCTGGCTTATCAGTGGACCATCTTTGACCACTCACCAGAATCCCACCAGGCTGACTTGAATAGGTGCACTCATCCATGGGAACTTCTGAAAAGACCAAGCAGAAAAACACATGAGGGACACAAAAGCTGTGGTGGATTCCACGAGTGGAGTGGGCTCGTGTCCTCAGAGCTCTTCATTCATCTGATGTGTCGTTATGAACAAGGAACCGAGTGCTACAGACTGTACGCCACTTTACATTCCCACCTTTTTGTTACAACAATTCAGCTATTTTTGAATCAGTGAGGATGAAGAAAGAGTTCAGGGAGCAACTGTGTAGCAATTAATTTTCCATCATTTGTGTCTTTCTGGGTGCAAGAATTCAAATACGCTTACCTTCAGAAAGGCCTTCTTTTCCAAGTAGTTCATTAAAAATGGAGGGATAGCTGAAAACAGAACGTTAAAAATGTCAATACACAATGCAGACATGTCCAACTAAAAGCGGTGATAAATTGCTACTCAGTTAATTAAATCACTCCACAGGCGGCCAGACAGGTGTTAAATAACCACAGCAGGTGCCTATAATTGGACCGATCACAACAGGATCTTCTTACCCATTCCTGGAGAAGCCATGAGGATTCTCGAGACCACAACCTGAGAGATGGCCTGCTGGGCGGCTTTCGTTGACTCTCCTAACCTGTTGTCATTCTCATCTGTTATGGGAATGCCATGTTTCAGTTCTCTGGAGAGAAGGAGTAAAAACCACATTGATTAAAATACCTTTCCTTAGACCTAGTTATTGGAACATGCTTATCATTGTTGTCATCAGTGTGATAAACAATATCAGGCCATTTACACCTGGCGTTAACATGCGTTTTCTGCCATCGGATTGTAATCGGATTGCAATCCGATTGTGCTTGACCACATTAACCTGATTCCATTTACACCTGGCGTTAACATGCGTTTTCTGCCATTAGATTGCAATCTGACTGCAATCTGATTGCAATCTGATGGCAGAAATGGTTGTCCTCTCAATCCGCATAAAGTTGCTGTATCCAGATTGAGAGGACACATTGCATTTACACTTGTGTTCAATGTGTACACACAATGCATCCCTGACCACCTCCGGAGGTGGTTTGGCCGATCAGATTGCAATCCTTCTTCAATGCGTTTTGGGGGTGTTTACACCTGGCATTTCAAGTGATAAAACACAATCTGATTGCAATCTAATCACAGAAAACGCATGTTAGCGCCATGTGTAAATGGCGTCTATGAGTATTGTGCTTACCTTTGTCTCATCAATGGGATGTTGATACAGTTGGCAGCGGCTACAGCAGCGAAGGGGACGAATCGTCCGAATAGGGGTGAGACGTGCTACAGCAGGAGACAAGAGATCAAACGGTTGGATACAATATTACACATTAGTTAGAAATATTTCTCTATAAATGAGGATGTGTAACACAGACACACTATAAAAGCATGCAGGACGACTACTCTTGGTCCGATCGCCGAAGCATGCCTCTATTTAAAGATAATATGGCCGCTCTATGACAAAGAGACTATTTATGCGTGGCGGCTAACTTCAAGCCATCACACACACATTAATGAGATGTACAATAAGGGTTACATGGACCGATACCTTTGTTAGTGCATTTAGTCCTAGAGCGGTGGCAACTGCCCCTGTGGTGGCCGACACATAAGCTGTGCCAAGCTGACTGCAAAATAAAAAAGTCACCCGTCACAAGAGCTGTACACACACACAAAAACACTGTTTATTTGATGGGTTAATATGCATCAACGTTGTGACATCATGACGTCAGCCTCTTACCTAACTGTGATAGGTGCGTCCCCGCTCCTGTTCGTGTAATTGACTATGGCGTTGAAAGACTGATTGATCCACTGCCACAACACGACTGCAGGCGTCGTCCTGCGGGTAGAACAGCCAGAGGGGCAGCTTGTGAACAGGCAAGGCAGGCAACTGCTTGGGGCCCCAGTCCGTTAGGGCCCCCTGAGGCCTGACAAACTTTACTCCACAGCAGTGACCACAAACCCCAATCCATTAAAGAACCAATGGAAAATTTGCAATGGCATTGAAACCTCCCTAAAGGGGCTCCATGTCATCCCCTGGCCTGGACAATTTTGAATGGCGTGTGAATTCAGTTTCACTTTAAATTCAAGTATTTGACTCATTCCTGTCAAACTTGTATGATTCACGTATTCTCTTGAATTGAAAGTGAATGAAGTAAATTAATGAATCTGAAACGAAAGAGAAAAAAGAGGATGTGGGGGGAAAGCAAGTGGAGCAGATACTGATTAGGCAGATAACTGAATGCTGTTATTTTAGTATAGTAGCCTATGGGGAGATAGGCTACTTGAATAAAATCAGCTAGCATTGGTGTCACTTTTTGTTTGTTAGTTAGTTAACCTGGCTAAGCTAATAGTTAAGCTATTAATTGCTATGAAAGCAGGGCACACAATTAGCACCAGTCACGACTCACCAGCCGAATGCTGGTAATAAAATATAAATGTGCAAGTGGCTGGTAGGTAGATTTGATTCACTCACCACCAGCCAAAAACAAACAATGTTAATCCACTGAGTGGCTGGTAACAGTTGAACATTCACTAGACATTTGGCCGGTGGGCAAAAAAGTTCACTTTGCACCATGTATGAAATAGGCTAATAAATAGGCTAATAAAATATGTCCTAGGAACTTGAGGAATTCCAATGATAATATTGATGTATTTTTCATTGGTGTCAGGTTATTAATACAATTATGGTGATGAGGATGGAGGGGCCCCCAGGGAATTTTTGCCTAAGGCCCCTACAGACTCCCCCTACAGGCCACTGAGAACAGCACAGCTACGATCAGAGCCGGGGCAGAAGCCACGATTTTAGCTTGTAAGCTTTTACTGGACAATACTCGAATAATTAGATAATCCTGTAAACACAGCGCAGGATCGCTGACTGCTTCCAGACCGTTTTTTGACCATTTTAATCCTCTAAAACTGCTTTGAAGGAGAAAAGCGCTCACTTGTAGAACGTCATCATACAGCCGGTGATGGTCATGTTCATGGGGACCTGCGCCGACATCCGGCCGATGAGGAGCATCTTTTCCCCGGTGTCTGGGTGGAACGCCGAATCAAAAATATATTTGGCTCTCCACAGTTCATCCTCTGTCAGTCCTGGGGAGACGACACCTTTCCTGCGAGACAGAAAAGTTTGGCCCCAAATGAGTCTCTCCTGCACTGTTCATTCAATACATTGTATTCTGGTTTTGGGTGAATTTGCTGTGGTTTTGTGAGTAGATCCAACCTGCTTTACCTGTAGTCACTGATGATCTTGTGGGCCTTCTCCAGTTGTTCGTTGGTGAGCAGGATGTTCCTCGGGTCTGTGACTGTGAAGAAGTGTTTGGCCCGGCCCGTGAACGTGCCCTGGTCCCACCGAGGCTCCTTGATGTTTATGGAGGTGGAGAGCTCTGCTGCCATGTTTATCTGGGGAAAAGAAACATGTCATACTGCTTGTCTCAATTATATTCACAATTATATTCACGGATGCAAACTCATGGCGAGTGAAAAAGGTGACTGACAGGACAGACAGACAGACAGACAGACAGACAGACAGACAGACAGACACACCTCGGATAGTTTACCCACCTCTGTATTTACCACTACACCCCTGACTGTCACCTAAAGGTGACTAGTTTGCATCCCTGTATATATATTAGGTAATATATTAGGATGTTAGAGGATATTCAGTAGCATACTTTTGTATTTAAAAAAGGTGAAAGCCGTGATGGGACAAGACAGGCCTAAACGTTCCCAGCACTGGAACGTGAACTCTCAGCGGTCTCCAAATAGAAATAAGGATGTGCCTCGACAGTAAGCAACCGTTAAAAACTCAGACTCAGAATCTGAAAAGTGCACTGAAATAATGACGATACTCTTTCTGTCTTATTACAAAGTCATAACTGAAGCTGAACTCCAGCTCTTCCTCTTTTTCTGTTGCAGTCACAAATCAGTGGAGGAGGACTTGTGAAAAACACAAAGTCTCCTTTCTGGATTGCCATGCTGCTGATTCAGCATAATGTTGCTATGGTGATGGCTGGCCTGACACGAGGGTTCTGAAGCGCTAAATTGCAAAGCCCTATTATGGGAACTCACCAACCCCCCAAACTGTGGCTGAGAGCAGCTCTTCACAAGTGACAACGCCAAGATGCACGTTATGTGTGTATGTATGTATGTACCGGTATGTATGTATGTATGTATGTATGTATGTATGTATGTATGTATGTATGTATGTATGTATGTATGTATGTATGTATGCTGTGAATGACTGAATAAATGACTCATGACCTGTATCAATAAGCTGCAAATGGCAGTGGAGTACAGTGAGCAGGAGACAGTGGGCTTATGCAGTATTTGGGTTTATTATTATCACTGTGTAAAGGACTATTATATATTTCACAATTTTATTGATAAGACCAACACCAGCTATGCATACAGTATGTGAATGCATGCATCTTTCCAATGAAAGACAGACAGTGTAGGACCGTGTAACCCAGTCTGATCTGGTTTTTAACCATTTGTTCCATGTTGCACAGAAACAACCCGGGAGACAGACATGGCCTGGGGGGGATATACAGTAGAAGAGGGCCTCTCTCGTGGAAAAACAGGTCATTTTAGTCTGTGCAAGGTTCTGCACTCTGCAGGATCAGGATGATGAAACTCTCCTAGCAATTGCACCAAAGATGGCTGCTGGATTGAGAATAAAAGAGAGAAATCCCCCTGTACAAACTGGCGGCTGTGGAGAAGCAGCAGGCGATGCTGTCTCTTTAAATTGAATTAAAGACCATGGGGTTCTCACGAGATGGCAACAACGCACCCCTCTCTCCTATGGCTTTGATTCCATCCTGCACTGTTATGTGTCAACTGCACTTTTCATAACGGCTGCATCACATAAGTGTCAATGCCTAATAAATAGCTCTAATGCAACATTATGAGTGCAGGTGACATTAGAGAAGCTGAACTTTGGACTCTGATCTATAAACCCTCGGCTGCTCCTGCCCTACTCTCAACCAATCAAACACGGCCTGTGTGTGGCTATACATTAACCTGCAATTCACAACAACTCATTATAACCAATAAGCATCATATAGGCTATAATTGCGCTTGATTTGGTTGACAATTTCAACGTTCATTCATAAAAGAGCGGACGTGTACGAGTGCGAAATGCAGTTTAGTGTATTCAAATCGGTCGAGGGACATTTAATTGTTCAACCCGACGTAGACCAGTCAAATCTGGACCAAAGCACTGCAAGTGCAGATGTTTGAGCTAGCATCATGGTCTATGGGGCAAGGCGCTGAAACCTACCGATCCTAAAAGAAACGGCTCATTTTAAAACGGCCAAATTACTCGCGACATCTGTCCAGCTCGATTGTCCAGCTGTGCGCCCCAAATTCAACTAGTATTATCAGTCTGCCACATCCACAAATCCAGTTGGCAGCAGCCGCGTCTCCAGCAGCAAATGTGACTGTTCCCGATCCGAGGCAGAAAGCACATGCTGGTACCCCTCTGCGTCCGCGTGTTTTATAGTTATATAGATGGTTATGAAAAGATGCGTGTTACTTACTGCACTGTGCGCTCCAGCGGTCCGCGAGAGGTGTCCCTGAAAGACTCAAGCAAGCTAATTTTACAGCGTCAGCACAGTGGTCAAGCACACATGCAAGCACACAGCGACACTTCCGCCAGTAAGGAATCTCGCTGACAAAATAAAAGCTCCGCACACATCAGCGGGTTCAGATGTTAGATTAATTTGTAATAGGTAATTAAAGGAAATGTTTGATTATTTTCTGTAGGCTGTATGTGTTTATATGAGATACATTTTAAAAGTAGCGACCATCAGAATGAGGTTTTCAGCTGGTCCTTATATACCCTGCTTTTATTTTCAGCAGTGAACTGGCTCTCACATCCGCTAACGCCTTTAGGTTTTCGCGACTTTACTCCGTAGCAATTTGCAGGCAGTAAATTATTAATAACTGATAAAAGTTTTTCACTTTTCCCCAACACGTAATCGCCGCGCAGATCAGACTGACATGATCAGAGACACCAGGAGTGTCTTGTATAATAGGCATCTCGTATGACAATAAAAGACAGAAACAGACCCAAGCCAAGGTGTACAATATTGTACAAGAGATGGCATGAAATATCGCTTATTAGATCCCATAATAATCTGTAAATGTACAGGAGAGGTCATTGATTAGCAGAATTGATAACCAACACCTTTTGGATGTCTATATCTCCGTCTAGTGGTGATTTCATTAGGCTATATTACCTAATAACCTGCACATGTACAGTAGAGGACATTGATTAGAAGAATTGGTCATGAGCAGCTTCTTGGACGTCTATCTCCATCTAGTGGTGATCAATCAGACTTCTAGACAGCAGCTATGGGGGAAGAAAGGCCAAAAAGAAATGTACATGACGACGTTAATGACGAAGCTTTAATCTTTATTTCATATAGCTGGGGCTGCAAAACATTACGTTTTTTTCCCTCTTTACAATTTATGTCATTTGTACCGATATCACCTATTGAAATGAAACACATTAACTCCCATATGAGAGAGTAGAGCAAAAAGAGGGCTACTTACACTAGAATAGGATATAAAAAGAATGTAGTTTGTCAGTGCCATGTGATAGAAATCAAATACAAAAGTGCAAAGAGAACAAATTCATTTTGGACGTCTAACCCTATCATCTCACTTCACAAAATAAATTGTTGCGCTTCAGTTACAAAAAAGAAAAAGAAAAAAGTTCACATTATATTTACTGCAACCTTTGATTTGAGGCCATGCCAAGTGAAAGATGCAGCTTATATACTGTATGGCAACACACTCTGTTCATCGTTAACATCCTAACACAAAAGTTACTTACACTTAGCCATTATTCTCAGTATTAGTTTCATTCATTGCGGATATATTTTTCCTGACAAAACCAGCAGGTATTGTGTGACTGTATTGTTCGTACTGACAATCATTTGATAGCAATAAAAACATCATGCACAGAGAGGAAACAGTTGAAAGGATGGTGGTGGTCTTAGCTAGGTGTGATATTTCCCATTTCATTGTGATTAATATGGCACAACATTTTTTTGGTCCATGGGGTAATGAATGCTTCATTTGTCAAACCTCTGTGTAGTGTGTTGCCATTCCCACCTTCCTCTAACTGACTGCAACAACTTTTCAGGCAGGGAGAATTTTACAGGAAGTAGTTTTCAGGCAGGGAGAATTTTACAGGAAGTAGTCGGGAGTGCGTCGGGTCACGTGGGGTTCTCCTCTGCGCGGGGCGGGGTCGAACTGTAGGCTGAAACACACCAGGGGCAGCACTCACCATCAACTCACATTTTGTTTTACGTTTTTTTAATTATGAGTATGAATCATATTTAAGACTGTTGCCACATGTACACAACAAAAATACACAAGCGTCTGTATTAACGGTAGAATACTTTACTTACAAAGAGTATTTCAATGTGTCATCCAGCTCCATGATTGCCGCCTGGTTTCCACAGCGATAACAATAGTTGGGTGCACTGAAGATCGTCACTACATTGCGGTCGTGGCACCAGTTATAACCCTATTTGAAGAGATGATAGCCATTTTAGAAAATAATCATGATAATGTAGTAGCTGCATGTGTTGTGGATTAGGATTTGCTATCCTTCTGTAAACAAGATCAAAGTACCTCCATCACCAGCTGGTGGGCTCTTGAGACCAGAGTCAGGCCATTTGCATGGTTGAAGGTCTCGGAGATGTCCTGCCCGAAGGTGTAGCCTGCACCACGGGGAGAGATGCCCCAGCCACCACGGTCATCCGGGTCCGACCACAACAAGTCACACATTGGACCCTAAAAGATGGACAAAATGACAATATTACTGAAGTTAACTCTATTGTGACATACAATCTAAAAATATATTCAATATGAAGAGGTGCAACAGTGGTATACAGTAGACGTATAGACTTTAGTATGGTAGTATATAGTACTGAGTGGGCATGATGAGCAGAATATGCAGTATTGCAAAAAAAAAATTGGGAAGTCCTTGCACATACTTCTAAAGCAAAGTATTTCAACTGCAAACGTATTCATATAAATATTCGTACATCCATATGCTATGACAGTAGGTTTTACAGAAATCACCAATTAGTAAGGGCAGTCTAAAGAAAACTACTGTAGAGTTCCCTGCATCTACCTCATGAGGAACCTCCTGCAGGCGATCCAGCGCTCTGATGTGTTCCAGTGTGTCTATTGAAGGAGACAATCCTCCATGGAGGCAGAAAATCTGAAAGAAGATAGGATGAAACTAGCTAAATCACAGCTCATGTGGTTTACATGTGGTAAGTCCTTTACCTGTTGTCATTACTCACCTGGTTGTCTACCAGCGCAGTGAGGGGCAAATAGTCAAACAGGTCTGTGAAGTACTTCCAAACGTTGGCATTTCCATATTTCCTCAAGCACTCGTCATAGAAGCCATACACCTGTGTGATCTGCCTGCTCTCATGGTTCCCTCGGAGGATTGTGATTCGTTCACGGTACCTCACCTGAAAACATGACATATGATCAAAAAAGGCAAGGATGATCAACCAGTAACACCACCTGTACTCCCAACATATTATAGACCAGTGCCATTTTCAAATTTGCTCGTCACTCAGTGTGCCTGAGGTTTTTTTTTAGTTGGAGGACCTTACATTCTTTGTCTTTCGCACCAACATTTTCATCTGCTCTCTGCTGCTTTGGAATGTATGGAATGCATGGAACACAAGGAGGCTAACCAATCAGAGGCAGAGTAGCGTGTAAATATCCAACATAACAGGCCGCACAACAGCAAATGGCTGTGAAATAGGTAATTTAGCAGGGCATTTCAACATTTCTATCAAAAATAATCTGTGCCCTAGGGTGCTGACCCCTGTTATAGACTCACAATTAGAGTCGGCTTGTTTATATCAACATGATCGTATTGGCGGTATCATTTCAATACTTTACCTTAAGAGATACCAGAAGTGAGACCGTTTCCACAGAATAGTAGCCCCTGTCTACGTAGTCTCCCATGAAGAGGTAGTTGGTGTCTGGAGACTTGCCCCCGATCTTGAACAGCTCCATCAGGTCATGGAACTGACCGTGGACATCTCCGCAGACGGTCACAGGACATCTTACCTCCTGCACGTTGGACTCCTTCGTCAGGATCTCCTTGGCCTAAAAAAAAAGGTGGATCGAGAAAAACATACAGTGAGGTTGATAAACAGGTGATAAAAAAGGGAGATTGTGAATGCATTATGTGATGGGCTTGTGCTGCAAGAAAGCCTTTTATCAAGGCCAAAAACACAGAATATGTATCTTGTCTTGAATTTAGGGTAGATTCCTCTGTGATACGTGATACTGCCAATTCACTAAAGAGGCGCGCATAGTGAATAGGTACATGGGAGTGGGCGTAGCTAGGGAGAGCAGCAGAGTTGCTGGCTGGCTGGCGGCTGCTCGCTCCTCCATCTTCTTGGCGAGTGGTTTCTAACGTTTTAGCCTCAACAGTGGCACTGAATGCAAATGCAACCAAATGGTGTGCTCCAAAGCAAATCCACGAGAGCATCGACTCCCCTCCCTAGGGTTAACAATTATGAACCAACGCTACAAGATACACATCAATGTTAGCACCTATGGGGAGCTAACGATAGCAACTAATGCCTAATGGTTAGCTAACGTTAACGCACCTTTTCGCAGAGGACTTTCACTTGATTTTCCGTAAGCTGTTTGCATTCGTTCAGCTGTTCAATCCATCCGTCCAGCTCCTTGGTGAATGTCTTGTCGTCCATGCCTGCTTTGGCGTCAGCTAGCTTTATTTACCTAACGTGAAGGAAAACGGCGACGTTTTATGCTCTTGGCTAAGCTACGTGCTAGCAGGCTCTGATCATTCGCAACCCGTGTGTGTGCGCTCTCTGCTCTCCAAAATGAATGCGTCAATTGCCTGGACAGATTGCGTCCCTGCAATTTCGTCCCGACCGACCTATCCAACTTACATGATACAAAAATGATTGTGTTTCTTGACGTTTAACGGTCAAGTAAACGCGAAGTAGCTAATGTTGTCGTAAACACGAAAACTAGCCTAGGAATTGTGGAGACCCAGCCCTGCTGTTTCTCATTCTCCACCGAGGCGACTCGAGCAACAAACTGTGTTTACGTCACCACCTCTCTCTCCGGGCCCCCTCGGTGGTTTGCTGGTCTGTGCTGCCCCCTGCTGGATTCAAGACGCAACTGTTCCCAAGGACCCCTCACTGCAGTGTGCAGGAATGTATCATTCTGATTTTTGACTTGCAAAATCAAGGAAAGTTGGTAACTACACAGACAGTACACTAGAGATTTCTAGCTATGTACTAGCCTATCACTCAGCTGCAACGTTTGTTGTTCAACCACTGACTTGCTACGTTACGTCACCATGGGTTCAGCGGCTCCAGTTTTCACATTTTAATAAGTCATAATAATAACTTCACACCTAGCTACTTTAATTCAAGACTTTGGGTTGCATAATGGTGTGTGTTTGGTGCATTATGATATCTAACTGGATCAGAAGTGCAAGAGTACAGATGGAACAAAACCTCACAGGACAGCATCCTTCTTTCTTTCTTTTTTTTTCTTTTTTTTGCTTCTTAATAAATTGTCACATTCTATATGTTCAGAAACAACATTAACCATTACAGGCTGTAGTCTGAAGGATGCAAGGAGATTTACTGAGTGATAGATTAGATAGCTTTAGAATGAAAAGGTTTGATAAAGTAGTTGAAGAAAAATATTAGACTAAATCTGTCATGATGCATTTTGATTTGAAGTATTTACCGGATAAGGTATTTTTGTATCACGTGTCATACCCAATGAGGCAGTATGTTCCCAAGCCACTGCAATGTAAACATTGTTGGAAGTTTGGTCATAGCTAGCTTGTATGTGTGTAGAAGTGAGGTTGATGTGGTAAATGTGGGGAGAAGGAGTGTGAGGCAGTGTGGGAAGGAGTTAGACCAGAGTGTCTTCTTTATGAAGGGAATCATTCGGCATGGGAGAATAACTGTCCAAAGAGGGTAGAGATAGTCAGGGAGATATCTAGGAGGAGGCCTAGGCGTGAGGAGGGGAGACAGGAAACTAACTAAAGAGGTCGAATCGGACAGGAAGCATGACAGATTTTGTTTTTTTAAAGATCAAGTGAAGTTTCTGGCATTTTTGGCAATGATAATTAACTGTACTGCTGGAGTGGAAAAGAAGTCTGGAATTCTTTTTATATAATTGTGGATGCAGCAAGGAGATTTCTGGGTGGCGTGTGGGTGTTTCTGGAGATTGTGTGCATAAGTTGTTGAGAGAAGCTTTTAGGCTCTCTCAAACATCTGAGAAGTAGAGAGTTGTAGTAGAATGGGAAATGGGTGGTATTTGATTTGATTTGATTTGATTTGATTTGATTTGAGTTCAGTTCAGTTTGAATCCAGTAGTTGGCGGTAATGCAACACTTTGGATGCCAACCAACCGCCAGTAAACACAAAAGAAGAAGAAGTGTCACTCTGAAACGCACATGCGCATTACGTTCTACCCTAGACAGCTGTAGGAGAAAATGGCAGCACACATGCTAGGACAGCAGGTAAGACGTTCAATGATTTTGGTCATTTCATCTTTGTAAATAGCTCACACTCGAACACGTTTAGTGTAATAAACTCAAGTGCATTCTTTAATTCCTTTTCGAGACGTGGAAGCAACGCTAAATATCTATCAAGTGTTCAGGAGGCATTGCGCTTGAATGACTGCTAACATGTTAGCTAACCAGCTAGCTGTCAGTCAGTCAGTCCATGTTTAGCGAGCTAAGTTGTGGTCTCTGTTTTGTGTAATGACACATTTTCCTTTCTCCAGGCCCGCCACTTCAGCACGTCTGTCATCAGACCTGTATCAAAACTGATCAGAGTAAGTATGCTGCATAACGTTTATTTTTCTCCCACACCCTGGTCCCTGGCTGTAACGTACGTTACAGTTTCTATAAACAACTTTGCGAATAATACAGTTCACCTGTCTGCTTTCTCCATATCTGTCTCTCTCACTCCCTTCAGCCTCCCATCGATGTGTATGGAGTGGAGGGCCGCTATGCCACCGCTCTCTTCTCAGCTGCCAGCAAGCAGAAGAATCTGGAGCAGGTGGAGCAGGAGCTGGTCACAGTGTCTGTAAGTCACACAAGCTAGCTCATAACTGCAGTTTACTGATTATAAGTCATGCTGGTAAATGTAATTTCCTAATGCATGATGACTGGATGATAAGAAGTCTAAATGGGCTATCTGAGGAATGAAAGCAATGCCCCAAATTGTTATCTGGTCTCATACATAAGAAGATTTAATATTTTGTAAATCCAAGCCGTTTCAGACAGACTGACCTTCATGACATCAAGGACATTAACTCAGTGTGCCATTTTCTCCCTCAGGTCATGATCAAGGACCCCAAACTGAGAGGCATCGTAATGAATCCCCATGTGAAGCGCAGCATCAAACATAAGACGTTCACTGATCTTCTGGTCAAAGCTAAGATGTCTCCCATCATCGTCAACCTCATCAGTGAGTCAGCAGTGGTCAGGGCTAAGTGGTTTTGGGTCACTGCTTTAGAAAGTGGAGATGCTGGAGCTGCATTATGACTTTCTAATCACTTTGTAATTCAAACATTTGGGCACTCGAGGACACTAATGTTAGTCTATTGACTGTTGCAAAAACTATCTTAAAATAATTTATTTGGGCCTTTTAGTTTTTAGGTAATGGAGCTCATTGGGTTCAGACTGACTGACCCTTCCTTATTTTGTTACCTTCAATTTTCTCCTAAACCATTACAGATGTGTTTAAGATCATGAATGAATCTAAATTAGAAATCTTACTAGTAATAGTATTTGGATCATTCACATTTTACTATTTGCATTCTCACCAAAAGTCAGTATTCAAGCCAAGGTCAATTTAAAAAGTGCACAATTAAAAATAAAAATAGAAACATAGTGAACTTGCTTCCCTTTTCTCCCAGAATCTCACCAATATGTATTTTCTTCTCTTGTCTGTCAACAAAGCCTGTAGTTTGCAGTCAACCTATCAATCTAGGCCTTTTTCCCCCCTCTTCTCGGTTTTTCTCCCATTTTCTACCCAGTTGTACTTTGCTAATTCCCCCTGCTGTCCCGGACCCCCTCTGCCGATCTGGGGAGAGTTGTAGACTAGCACATGCTTCCTCTGATACATGCAGTTGCCAGCCACTTCTTCTCACCTGACAGTGAGGTGTTTCACTGGCAGGATGTAGTGCGTGGGAGGATCATGCTATTCCCCCATTTCCCCTCCCGACCAGAGGAGGTGCTGCTGGTGCAGCGACCAGGACGCATACCCCACCGGCTTCCCACCTGCAGACACGGCCAATTGTGTCTGTAGGAACGTCTGACCAAGCCGGAAGTACCGCTGCCGGGAATTGAACCCGGGTCTCTGCGGTGGTAGGTGAGTGCTTTTACCTCGACACTACCCAGATGCCCCGCAGTCAATTTATACCACTTTTACACAGAGAGCTGCAATATACAGTCAATTTATACCACTTTTACACAGAGAGCGGCAATATGGCCATTCTGAAGGCCTGCAAATAAGCCAGTGTTGCATTTTTACACAGACGGCACTTTAACTCATTGAGTGCCAAGGACGGACATGTTCGTCATTTCAATTAGTAACGTAGAGTGCCAAGGACGGACATGTTCGTCAATTGCGTTTTTTGACGGTGGGGCGTCGATCAAAGCCTTCTGCCTCTGATGTACAAATATTATAGCTATTGGATGTGTCTAACCTATTTTACAGAACCCTTAGGTGGCGACAGTGCTCTCCACATAACAGAAAGGCAAGGAAAAAACAAAGAAGAAGTCGTTATGGAAACGGAAATCGCATCGCATCCGTATGCATCGATATGCTGAAGCACGTTACTGCAGCTGTGCCTGCAGCAGCCAATCTGCTCCCACAATTGAGCAGCTCCGTGTCGGTTGCGACAGCAAATCCGCACATCCACACCGTGGAGTTGTTATTATTCCCAACTGGAAGCATCGTTGCCGGTGACAAACACACGCGGAACGCTGTAAAAAAGCAGGATGTCTAGCACCCTTCACTGTGCGCACAGCAAACTCAGCAGAGAGCCACCACAGACAGGAGGAGGAGTGTGCAGTTGAGGCGAGGCGAGGCGGGGCGGGGGGGGGGGGGGGGGGAGGGGGCACGCAGAGCAGCACACACACAACACCCAGACAGACCCAGGCAGCAGGACAGGATTGACAAACGCAAGCCAGAATATCCGATGCCCACCAGATGACTCAGTGAATGTGCTTGAAATGCTGCATTTCACAAAAGGCGGAATAACTCAGCTTCTAATTTGAAAAGTGTCTTTTTGCTCAAAACAGCCTATCTTCTCCGGCTCATAACTAAAGAACGGAAAATGGGATCAATAAACTTTTTTTTGCAGATGATAGAATAGAGTCTCATCGTTCTTTGTGCGTGTTCAGTGTTTACATAGTAATATCACACAATATTCTGTGGGCCTCGAGAAATCACTGAAAACGCTCTGAAACTCTGGCACTGGGAGCATCCGTTCTCCAAAAGTGGCTGGCACTCAATGAGTTAAGTGCTTTTATATAAGTAAAAGAGGTGAGACATTCTATCGTTCTACCTGCTGCCGAGGGAAATAAAAATAATACGTTAGGCTATAAGTAGGCCTAGTATTATTATAACATTGTGGATGGTTTTGAGGTAATGGCCGTAGCGACAATTGATCCTATAGGCCTAATACTGCGATAGTGGCACTCAATAGTAAGTAATTGAACGTTATCATATGGTATTTTCATCTTCTGCATGCCATTAGCCTATCACTAGGTTATAATATTCCTATAGGGAGTTATAGATTTGAACGACGAAAATGACCCCCCATTCCGTACTCGTGACTTTTATACAGGACGGCGAGGCGTAATAACGCCGCAACGATCCCGGCTTCAACAGGCTGCCTGAACCGGGCTTTAGGTTTGAATGCTGCAGGTGTTCAGCACAGCCTTGGTGATATGGGAGAACGTTAGTTTAAAAAAGATGAATCCATAAATTCCAGAATTCAGTTTAGAATCGACATTTATGTAAGTGAAACCTATGAGAACCAGTTCAGATAAAATCACAATTACTTCATTTAATTTAATTTTTTTTTTTTTTTTTTAAATTATGTACAAGTGCTGGTACACGGTATAACACTAGATTATTACTACTCGAGAGACCCATCTTTTTTCCAGAGAAAAAAAAAAGTAGCAAATGTTTAAATGTGAACATGCTCCCAAACATAAACACAGTGTGTCTAATTGTTGTTGTTGTGCAGAGGTTTTGGCTGACAATGGTCGTCTGCCTGTAACCGGTGGTGTCATCTCTGCCTTTGCAAAGATGATGAGTGCCCACCGTGGAGAGGTCATCTGCTCGGTCACTACTGCTCAGGTAGGAAACAGATGGCCATGACATGTGGCGTACGAGTGTAAACACACTCCTGCACGCACCTCCTGCTACAAAGTGTCACATCATATTAAACGACCCCTATTATGTATCCGCCATGGCCAAGTTATTCATTTTATTCTGTTTAAACTTGAAATATATTGACCAGTTATTTTTGTATCCGTTTCAGTCTTTGGATGAAGCTAGTCTGGCCGACCTGAAAGTTGCTCTCAAGGGTTTCCTGCAGAAGGGTGAAACTATCAAGCTGGAGACTAAGGTACAAATTCAGACCTGAGCTCAGAAAGAAACCTGACGGGTGTGACTTCATCTTGGTCTATAAAGGGGAATGAAAATCTGATACCCATTGACTTAGCAGTAAGCTAATCATATAAGTATCCTCCTCTCTTTCACAGTCCGATCCTGCCATCCTGGGCGGCATGATAGTCGCCATCGGGGACAAGTACGCGGACATGTCCACAAAAACCAAGATTCAGAAGATCACCAAGCTCATCAGGGAATCCTAAATCCTGTGGATTTAAACCCGGGTTGGATGGGAGAAGACCAAGGGGGATCTGCTTAAAAATGTACATTGCTATTACGGTATATCACTGCAATTGCTATTCAGACAGTATCTATTGTCAAGTTCATATTAATGTATAAAAAATAAAAATAAAAGAGAATGCCCCTTTGTTGTTATTCAGATTATGACAAATAAAATGTTGATTGTTGGGTCAAATTTGAATCCTATCTCTGTTGATAGATTTGACACTTTGCTGTAAAGATGCAGTTTTGTTTAACATGAAATCATGCTGGTTGCGAAAAATACATTTGACACCTATGATTCAGGTAATGCACCAATATTTGTTTGTTTATTACATCGATAATCTATAAACACTACCCTTCAAAGAAGCTGCTCCTTTTCCTGGAGGCCGCTAGGCGCATGCGCGGTCCATTCTTCTATTTTATTATTTTTTTTCCCCCAGACGAAAATGGCTACCTCTCATCTAAACCTCTGCTAAAAAAGGATTAAATACGCACCAAATAGCCATCGCAAATCGTAACCCTGCTTCAAGACAACATCCATGGACACCACGGCGTAGTTTGCCCGAGCCGTTGTGAAGATGTTTTGCCTGACAAAGAAGGAAAATGTATGCGATTCGATTTTAACCCTTAGCATCCCATGATCCGCCTACAAATGAGGTACGAACTATTAATTGTATGTGCTTAAAATAGCCTCACATTTTTGGGGCAACATGCATAATTTAATTTCAGTATTTGTCACATTTCCTTGCAAACAATAACTTATTTTCTGCCTCGTTTTGTCTGCACCGATTGCATTGTTTTGTGCTGCAACGCTAAAGGCTACATTAGCCCCACCAAAAGTAAGCAATTCAGAAAATGCCTCCTTACGGTTTCTTTGTGTGACTAGGCAGGCACATACTGTAGGTGTAGAGGCGATTCCTATTTACATGTGTTTCTCTCTCTTCCATCCACTTAACGTTTGTGTTTCTGCACCCCAACAGAAAATGATGCACCAGGTGACCAGTAGCAGCAGTGACTATTGCATGGGTGGATTGGCAGAGGACTGTCAGCATCCCTCCAGCCACTTTGACTTATGTAGCACACAGGCCAGTAAATTCTACCCCTCTCCCCCAAACCCAACTTTACACCTGGCCCTTTCCAGCCTGCCCCCCTTGCCTCCTGGCATGCATCATAAACCCATGCTATGTCAAATGCAAGAGACCCAGAACGAGTTTCAGGCCCAGACGGTGAGGATCAGAGCCGGCGGTGACGAGGCTACGGGCCCTGAGGGCTCCAAGAAGAAGAAGGGCATTGTGAAGTCTGGCAGGAGAGGGAGGCCATCGGGGACCACAAAGTTAGCTGGCTACCGCACCAGCACCGGACGTCCGCTCGGTACCACTAAAGCAGCCGGGTTCAAAACGAGCCCGGGGCGGCCCCTCGGCACCACCAAAGCGGCGGGCTATAAGGTCAGCCCCGGCCGGCCCCCCGGCAGCATAAAGAGTCTAGCTCGGCTCAAGAAGCTGGAGTACGCCAGCTGCGATGGTGCCAAGAAACTAGACTTCAGCATCTGCGGCGGGCTCACAGAGGTCCCCAAGAAACTAGACTTCAGCAACTGCGGTGGGCTCACAGAGGTCCCCAAGAAACTAGACTTCAGCAACTGCGGCGGGCTCACGGAGGTCCCCAAGAAACTAGACTTCAGCAACTGCGGTGCGCTCACGGAGGTCCCCAAGAAACTGGACTACACCAGCTGTGATGTTGCAGCCTTTCCGTACGCCATGATGCAGAAAAGAGACCTCTGTGAGCCCACTGGCAAAGGTGAAGAAAGCAACAAATAGCTCCACTGCTCCAAACACATTGGTGTGCATCATGCATGTGCAAGAAGATGTTGAGTAGGACATTTCTCTCCGAGTGTGTGGGAATTAAATCAGCTATGGATTATGTTTTCACTGTACATTGTCTCCATCCTCTCATAATAAACGACTGAACTCACTCCTATTGAGGAAGTATGTTATCCTGTTTGACAGAGATGCATGCATAGGGATTACTCACAATCAAATCATAGGAAAGAGAGTGTATTCCTTCATAGTTTGTGGTTCAATGCTCACTGGAGAGTGGATCCTGCTCCTTTTTCCTCTCTCCCCTTTGAGTTGTGACATTCAGTTACTCAGCTTTAACATCATAGTTTATATTGCCTGCTTCTCATCACTCATGATTTTTTTTTTTTTTTTTTTTTTACATTTATACAAATTGCGTTCAGTAATTTCAGCTTTTTTCCAGAGCATATTATGTGGAAGTGTTAATTGTCCTTTTTGTGTTGTCCAGTGCAAATTATGTGTTTAATTTTGTACTACTATTACTGCTTCATAAAGGAATGGGAACACTGCGATACATTTTTTTATCAGCCTGATTTGGAGAAACTCGACACGATCATAACAATAGCCTTTTGAACAGAAGATTTGTTATTTCTACACTTTGTGAATATGGTTTTGACTATGTATTGTATTAGCCTCTCTTTGTCCTCAAACTATCACTTGATAAGCAAACCCATTGAAATGTATCATGTCATTAGAAGAAACTTAATTTCAACCAACAGAAAAAAACGCTTTGTGGATTATGTATTCAACGCTAATGTACTGTATGTATGTGAAACCAAAATAAAAGAAATGGTCTTTGCCAAATGTTTTTCCTTTTTTTTGTCACTCACACTTTAAGCATGCAGTTCTCCCTGCGTACACAAGAGGTCTCATCCCCAGACAATAGTGTTTCACCTTGTAATAATACCTCTTATTTACCCCATGTTTAATTAAATTACCATGTACTTCACGCATGCATTGACTACGTCAATGTCATTAACATGGGGTGAATGCAGTATCGATCAATCGGACGAAACAGGGCCATACTATAGACACGGCCAAAGCCACTGATCCGGTGGGTGAAGAAGTTACTTCGCGCACCGCACGTATAGCCTGTGTTCGACCATTCATCCACCACAGAAAGGTTAAGGAAATGTACAGCCGCACACATCTGAGTCGACAACGAAAATAGCAGTTTAATTTTCAGCACAGATAGGTAGGCGGCGGCCTATAGTTCCTCTGCTGTCAAGTCGACGTGTGGTTGTTGGGTCTTTGTTTGATCTTGAAGGAGCGCCCGGGCCACTGCAGCAGCGGCTCTATTGTGCTCTCTACTTTGCATGCGAGTGTATGGGGCCAGGACGCACATGAATCCATCTCATTATTACATGAGGGGATCAGATGAATGATGGATAGCGCCATTGGTGGTTTGATCGAAGCACAACCCGACCCTTTTACGCACGTATTTTGCTGCCACTGACTCCCGTTTCTTTTTCCTGAGCGCCTAGCGGCCTGTTTCCTCATGTCAGGAGGACTCTCTGGAGAGACAACATGGCGCACGGCGCGCACGGAGTTTGACCGTGTACTCTGTGCGCACTGCCATGATCGTTTTGTTTTCTCCGTCCCACCACCACCATGAATAGCTAACAGACAGGCGGCAGGCCTAGCCTTTCACTGACTAGTACACTGAAACAACAATGGGGGGGGGGGGGGGGGCAAACAGAGAGAGTGGCTACTTTATAAAATAGATCCTCCATTCATTCATTCATAATAAATGTATCATAAAGCTGTTATGTATCTAGTTTATTTGCCGACTTTCAAACTGCACCTGGCTGTGCGTGCGTGCGTGTGTGTGTCACGCGTGCGTGCGCGCATGTGTGTGTATGTGTGTAGACTAGAGAGGGTGAGTGAGTGAGTGCCACGGCCCTCTGCTGCAGACGGGGGGTTGGGTAGCTGTACCGATTGGTTGCTGCTGCTCACCAACACAGGCAGCCTGGGCTTGTTTTAACATAACCAGGGGCACTTCGACAGCAGGCACACAAATAATGTAGTAAATAAGCTATTGTGGCTGCTACGGGGGACCAGTTATGGCGCGATGAATTCCGCCGCCGCGTTATGGAGAGATTGGCCGGTTATTTTGTGTTTAAAGGTGACAGGCAGCTTTTGGAGAGGCCGCCGCTGATGAGGCGATGAAGCGCAGAGAATGAGAGCTGTGCCTCCTTGGCCTAGCGCTGCTGCAGCTGGGATTGTGCAGATCCGCTTTCACAAACCGAGAAAAATACTCGCTTTGTGCCAAATTGTCCAACATCCGCTGCTGGGTTCGTGGTGAGCGACCTCCAAATGGTGAGTTTTTCGCCCTTTCTCACATGTTGATAGTTTGTTGAACTTGTTCCGATCAGACCTTTTTTGTAGGTGAATAGTAGCTTCCTATGTCGGTGTGTGGCTGTAGCTTATTTTGTGTGAGCCACTCTGCTGCTCTGATGGCTCACACAGTGTCACCACCTCTACTACAGCCCGTACGTTCCCTCCATTGATCACAATAATAATCAGCGATCGCTAAGAGCCAAGTCGGCAGACAAAGCGGCGCTATTTTCTGATAGTAGTCAATGGATTTGTGAACGGAGCAGGTCAGTGGTTGTATCCAGTGTTTTGTCTTGTACCGTCCGACGGCCTCTAGCTCTAGTATGGAGGCCAGCAATGTCGGCTTATTAGTGTGTGTGTGTGTGTGCACACTGCATGGCTGCTTGGCTGGACTGCTCCTTTATACACTCTAGGTTTTCTGTCGCACTGCATGTGATTGTCGCTCTATTTCCGCGATGTGTTTTTGTTGATGTTTGTAGCTGGTGATGTTGTGAAGCAGATGTTTTGCTACATTGTATTGCATGAGTGGGCTCATAGGCTACAATGTATCAAAGCATCTCTGATCTGATCTCTCACACAGATCATTTTAGTCAGAAACCTCAATGGCACATTTTAACCGGTCTAACCTGCATCTTTCTGATTTCGACAGGATAGAGCCATGGCAACATGAGTCAGTCGTACAGACGGGCTGTTAGGGTAGGCTCAGTGTATGGCTCAGGCCAGCCAGAACTGAGGCCCCCCAATGGCCTAACCACTACTTCCTATGGAAACCAATGTGGTGGTGCAAAGCGTGGGTCAGACGCGCCGTCTGCCATGCAACTGCCATCCTCCAGCCTCAAACAGCCACCTGTCCCGGGGTACAATCAGCCAGAGCGATCCCACCGCTACAGCCCGCTGAGGAGGCTGCAGGACCTGAACGCTCTGGTTAGCAGGTCGGACCCGGGCAGCCACCAGAGGGAACGCCGTCGCGCCAGGAACCACTTGCACTCTCCGAGCCCCATCAGCGACACCGACGAGGAGTTTGAGGCTCCGTCGGTCCAGCTGCCGCCCTCTCCGGGCAACGACGATGAGATGGAGGCCATCCAGGTCACGGACAGAAACGGCTTCTCCCCTCACAGTCCCGACAGCCTGGAGCACTGTTCCCCCATCCCCAACGGCTACCTGCATTTTGAGTCCACGCTGTTCGACAGCGCGGACGTCAAGGAGGAGGACGAACACACTGACGAGGAGCTGATCTATTTTCACCACTCCCCGAAATTGAGTCGGGCCCGAACTGTGACAGACTGTAAGACCTCCACGTGCAGCTCAGGGGCGGACAACCGGAGAGCATACAAACCTGCTGTCTTCAATCTGATGTCTAAGACGATATCTGAACTCAACCCCACACTAAGCCCCAGCGCGCTGCCTGAAATCAGCATGGGAGATGGCTGGAGTATGGGCGAGGATTCAGACAGTGATGCTGAACTCACCTCTCCGGTTGATCCTGCTCTCATCTCACCAGCTGGCACCAACTCGAACGTGAGTCTGAACTACCTGGCTGGGCTATTTACTGGGTGACCTCTATCACAACAAGGCTATGTAATGCTACCAGGATACATCTTGGTTTTGGTTCCATTGATGAACTTTGACCCCCTGCCTGACCTGTATTGCTCTGGATCTCTAGCTGTGCCACCCTAAATTGACCTTTCACAGATCCATTACAGCATGTATTGGTACTGGTAGCAAAAATAAAAACATAATTTCACACGATAATACAAATATCAGTGAGTATAAGACCACAGATAATCGATTTAAATCTGTGCTGCCGTGACAGGAAAAACATTTTAATTCCTCCTAATATTATTATAATAACATTACTCAAAACTTCAATCATGGCAGAATTTATAATTTCATAGTCACTATGTGATATCTGTTGAAATAAAGGTTTTTAAGGTTTTGCATGTCTTATGCATCGTGTAATAATGTATTTGCATTGTCCTGTATAGTCCAACAGCCCAAAGAAAAAGGCCCTTCCAGTGGTGCTGTACTTGGAAGGAGACTTGGTGTGGGCTAAGTTCAACAGGCGGCCCTGGTGGCCCTGCAAAATCACCTGTGACCCAAAACAGGGCTCCCACACTAAAATGAAAGGTGAGACTCGATTCATGAAGAGTTGTGGAGATGAGAGGATTTGAATGTGGATGTTATTATTAAGTGAATAATAATAATAATATTATATGTATAAGTATTATGTTGAGTGGCGTTTGACTTTACTCCTGTGATTTTGGTTAAATTCATCATTATTGTGATGTTGTAGCGCCCAGCCACCGTCCTTGTCGGCTGTATTTTCTGGAGACGATTGGGGAGATCGCAGAATGTTCCTGGGTCGAGGCGAAAGCCATTGTTCCTTTTGAGGCAGGCCATCAGTTTGACGAGCTTCCAGTGCTTCGACGGAGAGGGAAGCAAAAAGAAAAGGACTACAAATACACGGTAAGAAAAGGACTACAAATAGACGGTAAGAAAAGGACTACAAATACACGGTAAGAAAAGGACTACAAATAGACGGTAAGAAAAGGACTACAAATAGACGGTAAGAAAAGGACTACAAATACACGGTAAGAAAAGGACTACAAATAGACGGTAAGAAAAGGACTACAAATACACGGTAAGAAAAGGACTACAAATAGACGGTAAGAAAAGGACTACAAATACACGGTAAGAAAAGGACTACAAATACATGGTAAGAAAAGGACTACAAATACACGGTAAGAAAAGGACTACAAATACATGGTAAGAAAAGGACTACAAATACACGGTAAGAAAAGGACTACAAATACATGGTAAGAAAAGGACTACAAATACACGGTAAGAAAAGGACTACAAATACACGGTAAGAAAAGGACTACAAATACATGGTAAGAAAAGGACTACAAATACACGGTAAGAAAAGGACTACAAATACATGGTAAGAAAAGGACTACAAATACACGGTAAGAAAAGGACTACAAATAAAGTAAATGTCCAAAATGACCTAAAAAATCTGGTCAAATTTAATTTACATATCACATTTGATTGTTTATTCTGTTGTTCACAGATACCCAAGAGTTTACTGACGGCGTGGAAAGTTAGCGTGGCAGAAGCGGAGTATCAGCTCCCAGATCGACAACGGAATGCAGAAAGTTTGCTTAATATATCCAACAACGGAGAGGAACGAGTACCCAGCCCGGTCCAACACCACCAACCATCTACTGAAAAGGCGCAGGAGCCCCCCTCTCTCTCCGTGGACCCTGCTAAAGCCCCATCATCCAGTAGTGCGCCCACTGGAGATGAGCCCCGACCCGACACAGTCTCTACTGTAGTTCCAGCCGTCACAAACTCTACTGTCGCTCCAGCCAACAAAAACAAAGCTTGCAAGAAGAAGAAGAAATGCTTGTCTGACATATTTGGCCACATAGTTGGTGGATCAAAGGAGCCGTCGACCATCTTGGATGTGGTCGATCAGTTTCACACAGCAACTCATGCACTAAAAGAAGAGCCAGAGGACTCCCCTTACGCAGACCTGGATTCAGTTCCGATGCTCCATCGTCCCAAACGGACAGAAATATCCCCCGTGCCGGACTCGGACAAAGTGGTCCGGAAAGAACAGGTTTCCAAGAAAGTGAAAGACAAGGATAAGTGCGTTGAGAAAACCACAAATCCTAAGAAGGCAGAGTCCTGCGATTCCTCCGGCGTTTCAACAAATGAATTGATTTCTACTGATACAAAGTCTAAACAGGGTTTGGGCAGCTGTACTGAATTGCCGGACAGTTCGCGTGATAAGCACTCTCTACATCTTCCTGCCAGCAGTGGTCTGATGACAAGGGCCCTAAAAGCAGAAGAAGATACAGAACTCAAGGATGCACTGGCCACAAGCCAAATCTCAACGGATGATCGCATTGACGACGATCACCAGGACACACCTAGTGATGCTCCGATCAAAACCCTGTCCCCTGACTCGGAATCGCCCGGTAATGTATCGTCTTCTACGCGTCACAGCTCTCCAAAAAGGCGCGCAAGAAAGCCGGATAAAAAGCGAATCCGTAACGGCTCATTGATGAAGCCTAAGTGTCCAGTGTCTGCTGTAGCCGCTGTGGAACCTGTTAAGATCAAGACGGAGAACATTGTCTCTGATCTGTCTTCCTGTCCGTCCCCTTCCTCGTCTCTCTCTCCTATGGATGCTTTCCAGGATGTCAAGGAGCTGACGTTTAAATCTCTGGTGAAGGACGACAGCAGTGACTCTGAATCCAGTACCTTCCGGCCCGACTCCAATTACAAATTCAGTACCTTCCTGATGCTCCTGAAGGACATGCACGACACCAGAGAAAAAGATGGCAAGCCCCTCACTGTCCCCCCCTCACCGGTCCTGATCAAGGAGGAGCCCATGCTCATCCCGAACTCTTCAGACAGTCTTAGTCAAGGGGACTCGAAATCGGGGATCAAAGTAGAGGCTGGCCAGCCAAGCAAAACCCCAACACCCCAAAACACATCGGTCAAAGCCAAGAACAGGACTAAAGCTCTCGTGACAAATGACACCGACAACTGTGAAGAGAATCCTGTTCACACTCCGATGGGAGGCTCTGACAAGCAGCGTAGAAAGCAACGACTGCCTGCCAAACTGAAAGTTAGCATACCAGGCCTCTCTCCTGAGCTAGCTGACTTAGCCTACGGCAGAGAGTTTGTTAGTGGCCACGCTGACTTAGCCGAACCCGTACCCCGCCGCCCCGTCACTGCTGAGCCCTCGGCCGGCTACCTCAAAAAGAGCTCTGAATCCAAAGTGGCTCCAAAGAAGCGCTGGCAGATGGTCGAGGAGGTCGCCGAGAAGAACGTGGCCGAGGTTGGAGGTGCGAGCGGGGCGTCTGCTGAGGTGAACGGGTCCTGCTCCATCAGAGGAACGCCAGATCTCGCTCTAAACCAGGCAGCTGAGCAGCAGGCGGAGAGTATCTCACACTCCTCGGAGAAATGCGACTCAGTCGGTAAGATCCACATGGCTACAGTTCAGTTTGTCCGCTGTGACGGCGTAACGGCTAAAAAAAGATCATGTGTTGTTGTTTATCTTATGTTTGTTTACACAGCTCGTTCAGAAAACACGGCTCCTTCAGAAAAAACGGCTCGTTCAGAGAAAACGGCTCGTTCAGAAAACACAGCTCATTCAGAAAACAAACGACTGCGGAAACCAAGTAAAAGGCTCCTGGAGTCGGCTGAGGAGTATGAACAAATATTTCCCCCAAAGAAGAAATCAAAGAAAAGCGTCCAGGAACCCTCCAAGACGGTGAGATGTTCACCTCCCTTTTAGTCCCTTAAACTGCCTCCTACTTGCACAGTGTCCTATTAATGTTTGAGACCCTGATGTAAATGTTAACAAATAAAATAAAATGACCCAGATTAATTTATAACACTATTATAACAAACTGTGCTATATCGAGAGGCAAAGTGACCGCCTACTTCCTGCTTCAGCACTGTACCAGAGATTTTCATCCGCTATTTATTTTCCCATACACATTTAGTAAAATGCTTATAAAAATACTTTTACTGGTTCAAACCAAACGGTACAGATATATTTAGAAACAGGAGAAATCGCATAACATTTCACTGCGACTAAAACGTTAAAAAAAATGTGGGTTTAAAGAAAAAAAAACATTTTGTGTGTTTTTTTTTAAGTTTTGGTCCGAGTGAAATGTTCTATGGTCTCTCCCGATTATAGCGTTAGCTGAACCGTTTGGTTCGACGAAGTACTACTATTTTATAAGCATTTTACGAATTGTCTATGGGAAAATAAATGGCGGATGAAAATCTCTGGTACATTGCTGAAGCAGGAAGTGACGTTCCACTTTGCCTCTCTATACCAATAGTGTCCAGCAATCATATACTTTTGCTGGATGAAATAAAATATTTCCATGTGGAGAACTACACTTTTTTGTTTTGTTTTGTTTTTGTAAGAGAATGACAATTATGTTAAAAGCAAATTGGGGGATGGGTGTGCTTGTTAAAGTAGTGTTTTTGAAAGGTCACTGAAAATATTGTTACTGAAACGGGAATCATTTGTTACACTACTACTTTTTTTTTTTAATTCGTGGTTCAGTGCTTATTACTCTGGTTAGTGACACGTTATTACTGATCAACACGCTCAATGCATTAGACCCCTAATATAACCGATTCTAACCGTGGTTTTTGCTCGCTCGTCTCTCCCAGCGTCCTGACACCACCAGTGATAATGTTACACAGCAGACATCGGGGATGACGGCACCCCCCGATATCGGCACCACCACCACTCCCGGGACTGTTACCTCAACCTCCGCCTCAGCTTTGGTTCCTGTACAGCCCGCCAAGGCTCCGGCAGAACTGGAACAGATTCTATCTCCTCCGGATGGGCTTCCTCCTGTAGCACACTCAACACCCCCGGCCACAACACAACAACGCTCTCGCTCTGCTGCAGAGACCCCAGAAAAAACCCATCTACCTCTCAAATCTGGTAAATAGATACTTCAGTGTGCTGCGTATTGTCATCGTCATCTTAAGTGTGCTGCGTATTGTCATCGTCATCTTATCCAGTATCAACTATCCTGCAGTACCATGTAGAATAGGTGGCCGCTGCAGGCCACAATCGGGATTTACCGTTTTCATTGTTGTGATATTCTTTATTGAGTTTGAATAGGTAATGCATACAGTAGTCACATGACCTTTGTGATATTCTTTATTGAGTTTGAATAGGTAATGCACACATTAGTCACATGACCTTTGTGATATTCTTTATTGAGTTTGAATAGGTAATGCACACATTAGTCACATGACCTTTGTGATATTCTTTATTGAGTTTGAATAGGTAATGCACACATTAGTCACATGACCTTTGCTCTTGGCACAGGGTCAATGAACCAAGATCGAAAGAGGCCGAGGAAGCTGTCCCACAAGGTTCTGGAATGCACCATAGAAGAAGTGTCTGCTACTCCTCCAAAGAAGAAGGTGTGCTGCCGCTGAGAAAGAGACGAAGAAGAAGAGTTCCAATAGACAGTTTGGAGTCGTTTTGAAACTGTTGCTGTATTTTCACAACCTGTTCTGTCTTTGCTTTCTAGGAGTCAAAGAGAATTACCTCAGAGGTCAAGAGGGTCGTCACGGACACTCAGGTACACAAGAGTACACAAGTTTGAAATTAACCCAATAAAAAAACATGTTAGTACCCAAACAGTGTGATGCCACAATGATACACTCATAACACAATGACACCTTGCCATGGACAGGTTGCATCTGTGAAGAAACAAAAGCCTGTACCCAGCACATCGTCTGCCCCGGTCACTGCGGTCCCGCAGCCTCCAGAGAGCAGCGATGTCCTCCTCGCGGCCGCGTCTCCCAGCCCCCCAGGGTGTAAGACCCCCAAGCAGGAGGCACAGCCCCCAGGGTGTAAGACCCCCAAGCAGGAGGCAGACACGGAGGACTGCAGCATCGGGGACAGACAAAACGTACCCAATGGAACACTAACTCCCAAATCTGAGGTCTGCACGTCGCATTGTTCAGTCAGTTCAATTCATAACGCTCTGTGCTTATGGTCATAACTCGTCTTATCTAAAAGGAAACAGAATCTTTCGTCGGAGGCCTTTCTTCACTCTGCATTCCTCATCTCTCTAGGTGCTCGCTCCTGGTCTCAATGACAGTTTCTCCTCCCCCGTGGATGTCAAAGGGAAAATAGGAGCAACAACCTTGAAGGAGAATGTCTGTCAGGTGAGTCAGCCTACGGGGAGTTTCCTGTATTCTCTTCCTTTTGAAGGCTGGGTTTCCTGACACACCCCTGATGTGTCTCAGAAGAACAACAGCCTACCTGACGTTGTGTATCTTCTTGCAGGTGTGTGAGAGGACAGGGGACCTGCTGGTGTGTGAAGGCCAGTGCTATGGAGCCTATCACCCACAGTGTATCGGCCTGTCAGTGGCCCCCAAGGGGAAATTTCTGTGTCATGAATGCAAAACTGGTGGGTACAAGTTTGACTTCTTAGGGGACGTTCACACCAAAAGCGTTTTTTTTCAGTCAGAACGCTATGAAAATCATGTCGAGGGCGCTTCCATTGTGCACAAAACACAGCGCACGGAGCGTTTTCTTTGTGCTCCGTTTGTTTTCCCCTGTAGTCGCGTGCAGTACAGATCAGAACACAACGACCACAAGGACGGTAGCCAGCTAGTTTTGTCTGTTTGATGTTGTTCACTGTCAACATGAAAGCCAGATTATTGCCAATTCTGGCAGCAGCGGAGGTTGAAAATCCCTCGGGAGGAGAAAAGGTAGGATGAGTGAAAAAGTCGAGCAGGGCGCTTTTCCTCTAATATAATGTTCAACTTTTTTTAAAGTTAAAACGCCCACAGCGCTCCTCCAAAACCAACAGACGCCACCAGCGTTTTAATGCCAGGTGCGTTCATTAAGAGAGGAGCACGTTTAGCGCATCCTTACATAGAGAATGAATTGCAGAAAGACGCTGGCAGCTCCAAAAACGCTTTTGGTCTGAATGTCCCCTTATGCAGTTTTGAAAGCAATGTGTCATTGATCGTGAAATGTGTTCCACTGTGCATATAGTTCAGAAAAACAAAACGTGGTCTGTTGCTTTCTTTCAGGTGTCCACTCATGCTTTGTGTGTAAGAAGTCTGGTAACGGGGTGAAGCGATGCATGATCCCCCTGTGTGGGAAGTTCTACCACGCAGAGTGCATCCTGGCCCACTCAGCCACCCAGCCGCACAACAAGAGCTTCCGCTGCTCCCTGCATGTGTGTCTGTCCTGCCACATCACCAACCCCATCAACATCTGCAGCTCCAAAGGTAAGCTCTAAGTTTCAAACACAGAACCATCAGCTCTAGGTTTCAAACACAGAACCGTCAGCTCCAGGTTTCAAACACAGAACCATCAGCTCTAGGTTTCAAACACAGAACCGTCAGCTCCAGGTTTCAAACACAGAACCATCAGCTCTAGGTTTCAAACACAGAACCGTCAGCTCCAGGTTTCAAACACAGAACCGTCAGCTCTAGGTTTCAAACAGAGAACCGCCATTCAGCAGGACGAACACAAACCACGTCTTTACTTGTCACAGATACATCAATGCACACGTGCATGGCGGCTAGTTTATTGTTGTTTATTAAAAGGATCCCCATTAGCTGCTGCCTAGATGACCGCTAATCTTCCTGGAGTCCAATGTACACACACACACACACACACACACACACACACACACACACACACACCCGCTTCAGAGGCACCATGAAATTTGTCCTCCGCATTTGACCCATCCTGGCTCCTCCTTCCACCGGGCGGGGTCAGGAGTGGTGAGCGGCCTGCAGTGCCCGGGGACCAACTTCTTCTTAGACATCGCTGGTCAGGCGATGATCTTCTTTGCCATGTTTTTTAGTGGGGGGTTCTTCTTCTATGGAGGAAATCCCAGGTGAGCACGGGGGGGAACATGCAAACTCCACACCGAAAGGCCCTATTTTTTTTACGAGATAACCCACCTGGGCATTGGTCCCCACAGCGCAACAGCAACCCAGACAGGAATGACAAAATGCTCTTTATTTATTGAATGGACTTTTCATTTCTTTCCGCCCAGGCATTGCCTTTAAACATCATTCACTTTTGTCAGTTTTGCTAAAGAGGACATGAAACATTTGATCTATAATCTTTTGCATTTCTCCTCAGACAAGACAGGACACTGCTTTCAAGTCTGAAATGTACGCAGATTTCCTAGAAAGATGAACAACATTTCAGATTTTCGCCAACTACGGCACTGCTTGATGATGTCTAGGTTGACTAGTAATAGTAAGGATTTTACTATCCAAGTCAGAAACACAACAGCTTATATGTTGTGAGCCTGTACTTAAAATTCTAAATCCTTACTATCAACAAACTAGCTTGTACTCCACTACTGTACTGTGCTGTGCTGTACTGTACTGGACTGGACTGGACTGGACTGGACTGGACTGGACTGGACTGTACTGGACTGTACTGTACTGTACTGGACTGGACTGGACTGGACTGTACTGTACTGTACTTTCAACCTAACAACATCATCTTGCTGTGCCCTAGTTGGCGAAAAGCTGAAATGTTCATCTTTCTAGCAAATCTAGGTAAATTTCAGACTTGAAAGCATGTCCTGTCTTGTTTGAGGTGAAATGCAAATGAACTAGTCATACATTATGATAAAATATGTCATGTCCTCTTTAAGGACAACGGTGTGCTAAGAATGAAATGGCAACATGCCCATGGGACATTATTTGGATCAAGGTATGGTAAAATATCACTTTAAAATAAATTATTTTTAATAATTAATTCAATAATAATAATAATAATCAATTAATAAATTAATTGTTTTTGTTTTTAGGATAAATTTAGTAATAACAAAATGCTGTCTAGTCTACTCATAGACATGCCAGTGTCCAACTGCATCGATTTTCAATTCTATAAATGTGTTTTTGTGGGGCCTGATGATCACCTGCATGCTGATTTACTCGATTATGTTTGGAAAGCAGAACGATGGAATTTGTCCTTGATATTGTGCATCTTTGCATGTCAGCGTCTGTCTGGCCAATACACACCTGGTGGCCACTTCTTCAGGTATACCTATGGGATGGTCTATATGCGTGGCCAGACAAGTGGAGCTAGCATCCATGTACCTTGGTGTTCATGCTTCTCGTGACGTGAAACCTGCAACATGTTAGTAGTCGCTGTAGAACAATTCCCATTGGGATGAGCCAGGAGTTCCGGTTTCTCTCCCCCCCTCCCCCCCCTCCCCCAGCCACGGATGTGCTGCAGCGCCCTCTGGTGCACGGCTTCTCGTCCGACTCCAATGGGGCCAGTTGTTTTGGCCACAATTACGAAACTCCATGCGTCCTCCATTGTGTTTCCAGATGACACACAAACCAGTTAGGAGGACCACCTTTGACCTAAATTCTTCAAAGCATGTTTTCATCAAGGTGCTGGAGATGTTCCACGGGTACCTTGGTCCATGCTTATTTGATAGCATCACAAAGAAGTGCAACTATTGTGGCAGCACATTCATGCTACGAAGATCTTGTTCCACTTCATCCCACATTTACTGGGTGGAGATCTGGGACCTTCTCCTCTGAACCCGTTATGGAGGCATTTTCATATTCAGGACTGCGGGGCTGACGGGATTCCTTTTGTTTATTCCACCATTCTCTGTGAAATCTGGTACACAATCAGTCCAGGAGGTGGACTGTTTCTGCCACCAAACCACTGAGATAAAACAAATAAATAAATAATTTAAATGTATTATTTATTTATCATATAAATACATAAAATAATCTTTATATGTCGATGGTTAAAAGTCGCTTAAATCGCACATCTTGCCCACGCGTTTCGTCAAACAGTAGCTCAATATCTCTGCCCGGTCTGCATATGTTATTCTTGTGCTTTATTTGTATGTGACTCACTATGTGGAGGAGTGAACTGTGTGTGTAAATGTGTGTGTAAAAACTGTCAATAGACTGCACAGTATTGAGGCTCTGTCCACAATGTAAACACGGGATGCACTAGGTGTTAACCCATTGATACCTGATGCAGCATTTGTGTGTGTATCCCTTTAAGACCGCGAACCGCGTCACGCGGTTCGCGGTCTTAAAGGGATACACACACAAATGAGGGATATACACGCAAATGCTGCATCAGGTATCAATGGGTTAAAGTCAGTGCATTTGAGCCATTTCCTGGCACCCTGGTTTATTGTTTATTGTGGATCCCCATTAGTCTACTCTACAACCAAAGGCGAGACTACTCTTCCTGGGGTCCAAACACGTAAAATACAAACACAAAAATCCAAAAGCATTGGAGTAAAAACAACACAACAAAGATAAATAAAAACAAACAAAAACAAGTGAGTCAATATTCATGTCAGATATTTGATATTCATGTCAGTCAAATATCAACCGTATCAACTCTGCTCATAAACAAAAAGAAATGTATCGGTCTTCCCGAGTAATTGCACCAGCAAAAACAACTTATACTGACCTTTTGTTTACCATACTTACATTAGACCATCATATTATAATTGAAATACTTGATTACAATATAATAATACATAATGCATAATATCTAATACCGTAATACAAATTCCTTCCATGTTACACAATTAACAAATCAATAAATCAAAGACCAAAATCTATCTCATTATTCATAACTGCAAGTTTTAACTTTTTTTTAAACATACATTTGTTCCTTGCCATAGTTATATTTCTCTGTATTTTATTCCAGTAAGCAACTGCTCTATACATTACCGTCTTTTTCAGTGCATTTGTTTTTGGTAGAGGTAGAGTAAACCGTGAATCCACTGCTTGCCTTGTGGTATATCCATGTCTAGACTTAGTTGGGTACAGTTGTGCGTACAAGCCCTCTGGTTTCCCAGTATTCCTAGCTTGTACCCTCTGCAGTACCCTCTCTTCTAGCTTGTACACTCTGCAGTACCCTCTCTTCTAGCTTGTACACTCTGCAGTACCCTCTCTTTTGATGATCCCTTACAACTTCAACCCACTGTATGACTCAAAGAAACAAGGCGACAGAGGAGACATTCAAAGCGTTCCATGAGATACAGGTTATTGCTTCAAGTTTTTGTGACTTGATTCACTTTGTCTTATGTGTTGGGTATTTATTATTATTATAATTATGCTTTTTTTTTTTTTTGCATCAGGGAACTAGACATTATTGCTGGGCTTTGTGCACGTAAGGAAAGGAGTGTACACATGAACTTTAGTCAGAGTTGGAGTCTGTGTGAAATTGTAATGTGGAGGTGGTGGACACGCCTTGATTTAAATCAGCGATACTCAACCCGAGGCTCTAGAGCCACATGCGGCTCCTTTATGGGTAGTTGTGGCTCTTTTAAGTCCTACTATAAATAAATAAAAATATCATAAAATAATGGGAGGAAAGGGACCTTTTTTTTGGGCATTGTGGCTCTTGCAAAGCCTTTTTTTTGTGTCACTGTGGCTCCTGAGGTAGGGCAAGGTTGAGTACCACTGATTTACATATTCATCACCTCAAGTAAGTAGTACACATCTTGCAGGAGGCCGCGTATCCCTGTGTGTAACTCCAGTGTTGGAGCTGGAGCTGTGGGGTTCACAACGTAAATTACGATTTCGTCAAGATCTGAATCATCAAATTGATCACTGAAAAACTAAAAAAAGCACTATTGCACAACTTTGTGTGTGATGATGTTGTTCCAAAGCTTGGATGAAATGCGTTTGCAGAGACTAAAAGTGTCTTTCCTTCCTGTTTCCTTGATGTAGGTCGGTTGGCTCGATGTGTGCGCTGCCCCACAGCCTATCACGCCAATGACAACTGCATGGCAGCAGGCAGCTTGGTGCTGGCGAACAACAGCTTCCTCTGTCCCAACCACTTCACTCCACGCAAGGGCTGCAAGAACCATGAGCACATCAATGTCAGCTGGTGCTTCGTCTGCTCTGAAGGTGAGTCTGGTGATGATTTGTGTCAATCTCCGTTGTCATCAAAGCAGATCTACTACCAGTGTTGGGGGTAACTCATTACAAAAGTAATATATTACATGTAATATATTACTTTTAGCAGTAACTCGGTAATATAACTTATTACCAATAGGATTTCAGTAATATTATACCAGTTACTTTGTCAAGTAACACAAGTTACATATTGAGTTACTTTTTTTTAATCAAAGCACATATTTAAATAAAGATACCATTATTTCCTGATAAAATTGTGTGTTTTCATGCAAATAACCACTATAGATGACAATAAAAAAAGGAAAAGGATAACATTTAGAATCTTGGATGGTTCTGATGGGTTCTGATGGACTGATTTCAAGACACTTGAAATTATTTTCCGGGATGATTCCGGGGCGGCGATGTCATTCTGCTACTGCTGTTATTTTGGTGAAAGTAATGCAAAAGTAGTGTAATAAGTAACAAGTTACCCTACACAGACAGTAATATTGTAAAGTAACTTATTACTTTCAAATGAAAGTAACTAGTAATATGTAGTATATTACATTTTGAAAGTAACTTGTACTTTAAGCGTACTTGTACAGTATATTTCGGAATATGAGTTTGTGTTAGACCATAACTTCGAGGCGTGTTCACACTATTCCACTTTTTTCAAACTGTGACCAAAAAAGGGGTGTGGCAGCATTTGAACAAAAAGTGTTTGCCTTTAAGTTCGAACAGCCTGGCTACTCTCAAGAAGTTTTTTTGCAGCAAATAAGAAATAGTCTTATTTTGACCACCGTGCACTTTCAAATTGTTTCACAATCAGCCAATATGAAAACCAGCTTTGATTAACATCAAGAGAGTGGTACACTCTTGCTTCCTCCAGTTGAGAGCTACTGTCTTTCCACAGGGTTTTTATCAGGATGTAATCTGGAGAAAGTCATTCATCCTTAGATGACTGTAACTCTATTCTAGCATCGATCAAAAGTCTCAAACTCTCGCATCTCTCGTTTTACAATGTAAAGAAGATGCTGCGTGTCATCACCAGCTGAACAAGAATGTCTGATGTTACAAAACAAATTCCTGCTTTTTCATATTAGCAGCGCAAAAATGAGCCACAAAATACAGTTGTGCACTGGTTTTGTTGAATAGTGTAAAGACGGTAAAGACGCTTTCCACTTTGTTGCCGTCTCAGTGATGTGTTGTGTCTTGCTGCGGCCTGCAGGGGGCAGCCTGCTGTGCTGTGAGGCCTGTCCTGCTGCTTTCCACCGGGAGTGTCTGAGCATGGAGATGCCCGAGGGCAGCTGGTTCTGCAACGACTGCAAAGCTGGGAAGAAGCCTCGCATCAAGGACCTCCTGTGGGTCAAGTGGGGACGTTACAGGTAAGGAGAGAGAAATAGTCTCCCCCTATTATTGATAGTGGTTCTCTTCTCACCAAAGGCTGATGAACATTTGACCCTGGGGTCTCTCATTGCTCAAGGTGGTGGCCCGCAGAAGTCTGTCTCACCAAAGACGTCCCAAATAACATCTTGAGGATGAAGCATGAGGTGGGAGAGTTCCCGGTGCAGTTCTTTGGCTCCAAAGACTTTGTGTGGACGTACCAGGCCAGAGTCTTCCCCTACATGGAAGGAGACACGCAGAACATAGAGAAGATGGGCAAGGGTGCTGATGCAATCTACAAGACAGGCATGTAGCCTATTAACTGTCTTTTTTTGCAAGTGCTCGATTGAAAATGTTATTACACATTTTTAGTTCACTTGGCTCAAGTTATTATTTTAAATAGTTTAAGTAAACACTGTATCTGTTCTTGTAGCCCTGACTGAAGCAGCAGAGCGCTTCAAAGAGCTGCAGGCGGAGAAGGAGATGAAGCAGCTTCAGGAGGAGAGAAAGAATGACAAGAAACCTCCTCCATACAGACACATTAGGGTAACAGCGTATCAACAAAAACACACTTTGTTAGACTGACCAATAATAACGATAACATGTGACGCTTAAGAAAAAAAACTGTGCCATTGTCTCAGGTGAACCGACCAATCGGCAAGGTGCAGATCATCACGGCCGACCTGTCGGAGATCCCGCGCTGCAACTGCAAGGCGTCCGACGAGAACGCGTGCGGCGGCGACTCGGAGTGCATCAACCGCATGCTGATGTACGAGTGCCACCCTCAGGTGTGCGTGGCGGGGGAGCGCTGTCAGAACCAGGCCTTCACAAAGCGCCAGTACACCACCGTGGAGATCTTCAGGACGTTGTCCCGTGGCTGGGGCTTACGCAGCATCTGCGACATCAAGAAGGTCGGCAGCCCGGGAGAAAGCCGAGAGAATATTTTTGATAAATGTGATATGAACTATCCACATTTTCCTCGTTCCCTTCTGTTTGACCATCTCTTCTTTGCTCGCTCGCTTCTCTCTCTCTCTCTCTCTCTCTCTCTCTCTCTCTCTCTCTCTCTCTCTCTCTCTCTCTCTCTCTCTCTCTCTCTCAGGGGGCCTTTGTGAACGAATATGTGGGAGAGGTGATCGATGAGGAAGAATGTCGAACCAGGATCCGACATGCTCAGGAGAACGACATCTGTAACTTCTACATGCTTACACTGGACAAGGTGAGTCTGAGTCAAACAAAACAACGTGGTGCACGCCGGGGGAGCAGCACACGCCATTTGTCATTCAAATGAAATGCTCGGTGCGTGTCCTAAGCCTACGCTTGTACGTCGTTATGTCAGGACCGGATCATCGATGCCGGGCCCAAGGGCAACCAGGCTCGCTTCATGAACCACTGTTGCCAGCCCAACTGTGAGACTCAGAAGTGGACTGTGAACGGGGACACCAGGGTGGGGCTGTTCGCTCTGCAGGACATCGCAAAAGGTCCCAACTCGTTGTCTTTTTATTGATCATATTATTATATTATATTATATTATATTATATTATATATTATATTATTGATCATTTATATTATCAGTGAGTAATATCAGAATGCAGATGATTTTTGTTATAATCTGAGTACAGTGTGGAGCTAATGCAGTACATACAACAGGTGTGGAGCTGACATTCAACTACAACCTGGAGTGTCTTGGCAATGGGAAGACTGTGTGTAAATGTGGAGCGCCCAACTGCAGCGGTTTCCTGGGTGTCCGACCGACAAAGGTGAAGACTCACATTTCAACACTTTTAGCTCGGCCTGATTGTGATATTGCTGTCAGACTACACCAAATACATAAAACATTTGGGAAAATAGTAAAATTCCCCCAAACTACTGTATCTCTGAACTATCTCATTAACCAGATCACACACATTTAGGCTATTCTATGTGGTCTCCTTTTGATAACTAATGTAATATTGTTTCACTTCCATTCACTGAGCCTCCCCTGAAACTGCTTGGAGGCACCCCCCCCCCCCCTCCCCCCGGGGAGGCCCGCCTCCCACTTTGAAAACCCCTGTGTTAGACCATCTTCTGAGCGTCTTTGTCCATGTGCAGAACCAGCCGTCTGCAGAGAAGCTGAAGGAAGGCAAGAAGAAGGTCCCTGGCAAGAAGAAGACCAAGCAGGAGGTGACCAAGGAGAGGGAGGACGAGTGCTTCAGCTGCGGCGACGGGGGACAGATCGTGTCCTGCAAGAAACCCGGCTGCCCCAAGGTCTACCATGCCGACTGTCTCAACCTGGCCAAGAGACCTGCAGGCAAGTGGGGTGGAGATGCTTCATTGTATCACATGCAGTTCTGCCAAGAAGGCTTCGTACCTACTATTATATTATACTACTAAAAATCTGTGATTTTTTTGTGTTTTTATGACCAAGAACAACACTGGCAGGTCTCTGGCACAGCTGACAGTGGTCTGTAACTGACATGAATAATGAAATCACATTTTCACAATAGAGACACTAGCTGATTAGAGTGGGGATCCAACTGAGAATAGGTCATACATCATCATGCAAAATATTGGAATAATAATACTGCTTTGCCATTTGCTTTTTTTGGCTTTAGAACAAAATGTTTTGCAATGCTGATGTCTCACTCATACTAGCACGGACCTCCATCAATGAACAGTTGAAAAAAGGTCATAATTTTGGCGTTTCTACAGCAGAATAAAATGTAACTAAAATTGCGGTTCATTTTTCTGCCCCCACGACACATGGACACATTTTTGTATTATGATATATTGAATTTCAATATATTGTCCCATCCCTAGAAGCCAGAAATCTCAGCACCTGGCTAAACCATTGGTAATCATTAACAACCCTGGCAACCCTCTGCAGTTTATTAATGTCATTTTTATGCTATGGGACAATAAACATTGTATTTATTGCACCTTTAACCTCAAAATGACCAAATCATGTTGGCTTATCATGAGCAATAAGCGTGAACTTGTGTCTCCAGGGCGATGGGAGTGTCCGTGGCACCAGTGTGACGTGTGTGCTAAAGAGGCGGCCTCGTTCTGTGAGATGTGCCCCAGCTCGTACTGTAAGGAACACCGTGAAGGCATGCTCTTCATCTCCCGGCTGGACGGCAAGCTGTCGTGCAGCGAGCACGACCCGTGCGGCGCCGACCCCCTGGAGCCGGGCGAGATCCGCGAATACGTGCCCGACGACGGGACCCCCGGGGCCGCTGAGGCCCTGCCCCCGCCTCCCTCCCTGGTCCCCGAATCCAGAGCCGACTCTGCCGCCACCGGCCTGCCCTCCTCCCCCCCCGACGGGGAGGAGCGGGACCCTCCCCCTCGCCTCTACATCAACACAAAGACCGCTACCTCGTGTTTCTTACCCTCCAGCAGCAGGTCCTACCTTGCGGACAGAACTGAAGGGTTCTCCTCTCCTTCCTCCTTCTCCAAGGGCGAGAAGGAGGACGGCGAGGTAGAGGACGGGGATTTGGACGAGTTAGAAGTGGAGGAGGAGGAAGATGAGGATGATGAGGACGACGACGACGAGGAGGAGGACGACGACGACGACGACGATGACGACGACGGCGACGACATCGAGGAGATGGAAGTCGTGGTAGATGAGGAGGATGAGCAGCAGTACGGAGGTGAACTGGTGGGGGAGGAAGAGGAGGAGGAGGAGGAGGAGGATGAGGAGGGGGATGTGTATGACACTTGGGGGGACTACGTGGGGGACGACACCGAGGAGGGAGAGGTGGACGAGTGGTGGAGAGTGGAGGACGATGACAAGTGAGCCGGCTCGCCTCCCTCTTCGGACTCGGCCAATCCGCTCCCTCGAAGCCACTCTGCTCTCGACAGAAAAACTAAACGTAGGAAAAGACTATACAGTAGAGTGTGTTGGTTTGGTACCTAGTTGAGTGCGACACTGCCTTCATTTTGGTACTGTATTGCCTTCCCGTCCCCGGGGCTGCGGACCGATGCAGTGGGGGGATGCGTACTGGTGCTATGGCTCGAGGACCGATCGGCTCGGTCCTGTTAAAAACTTCTGTCTATAATGTTTATTTGTGTCTGGTGCTGTTATGTTCTTTCTCTCAAAGTTGTTTACATTTTATTTTATATTTTTTTTTTGCCTTTTCTATGTTTGGAATATATATATAAAAAGAGGAAAAAAACGGGATGAGAAGTCTCATCCTACCACTGACTGTCATCGCGCGGGCATCCTATCTCGTTGTCATTTGTCTTCATCTTGTCTTTCTAAATCAAAAAGAGTGGTGGAAAAAGAGTGTTCTCACTGATCCATGTTCTAAAAACACAACACAACACCTGCTTGATGCTTCTAACGGATACAGAGAAATAAACCATTCGAATCATGTGAACTGCAGAGCTTCTCCCGAAAGAAACGTCTTCTCTTTTTGTGTGTGATTCTACTGCTTCTAATCTAAATTAACCCCCTTTCCTCCATTTTACAGGTAGGTCAGAGCTGAGTGCCGGACACAGAGAAGATGACATTTCTGTCATATACTTGCCTCCAAATGCATCACAGATATCACTAAAGGTCTTTGCACACACAGTCCATCACAGATATCACTAAAGGTCTTTGCACACACAGTCCATCACAGATATCACTAAAGGTCTTTGCACACACAGTCCATCACAGATATCACTAAAGGTCTTTGCACACACAGTCCATCACAGATATCACTAAAGGTCTTTGCACACACAGTCCATCACAGATATCACTAAAGGTCTTTGCACACACAGTCCATCACAGATATCACTAAAGGTCTTTGCACACACAGTCCATCACAGATATCACTAAAGGTCTTTGCACACACAGTCCATCACAGATATCACTAAAGGTCTTTGCACACACAGTCCATCACAGATATCACTAAAGTTCTTTGCACACACAGTCCATCACAGATATCACTAAAGGTCTTTGCACACACAGTCCATCACAGATATCACTAAAGGTCTTTGCACACACAGTCCATCACAGATATCACTAAAGGTCTTTGCACACACAGTCCATCACAGATATCACTAAAGGTCTTTGCACACACAGTCCCATTGTTTTCCTATGTGTGTTTTTTAATCCGTCATCTGAAAACACAGACGGGTCCCAGCTCGCAAAAATCTATTGACTGATGCGAAAAACGCAGAAAATCGAACCTCGTCCGAAAACTTAAATGACGGACGTAATTGTCGGACTCGGTGTGTCAATGATGATTGACACAAATGAGGTTGTATTCTTTTTTTTTGCCGTGCGTCAATTTCGGACGAAAACACGGACTTGGTGTGCAAAAGCTATGAGTGGTTGAGGAAACATTGTTATTCCATCCATTAAATTTGAGTAAAATCATCATTTCCATCCCTCATAGGTCACATCTGGTAGAGGAATGTATGTTTGAAAGCATAATAGATGACAAGGCCAGCAGTGTACTGCTTTGAGAGGTCATGTTTTGTATGTTTTAGTGTATATACAGTAGGCTATCTGGTAAATAACCTAGTCATGCGATGACTTAAAGGCGTACAGAACATTGCAGATTTTTATGAAATAGAGTTTTATACCTCTGAAATGGGTCTTGTGGTGCTGCGATCGCTTCTTCACAACATCCTTGGTGCAGGTGACCGTCTCAGATGACCATTTGTTCACGTAGAGAAAACCTATCTGGAATGTCAGTGTAGATGGAATGTCAGTGTAGATGAATGTCAGTGGAGATGAATGTCAGTGGAGATGAATGTCAGTGGAGATGAATGTCAGTGGAGATGAATTGCAGATTGCCAGGCAGCTTCTGAGTCACTGGTCGGTTCTTCTCATGCTTAAGGAGTTGCTCCAGTTTCCTCATTTGCCAGGCGCTCATGCTCATGTTGGGCTCTCTGTTAGAGGGACACATTCCTGTGAGAAGCAACAACACCAAGCGAGGCTGCAATGAGGATATTGAAAGACAAAATCCTACATGCCATCCTATTTTAATGTTATTTGACTTTCTTTATATATATACTGTATATATATATATATATATATATATGACACACACCGGTAGGCTATATATATATATGTATGTGTGTATAGGGGCATTAACATGAGAAATGACCAATCACAGCAGGAGAGAGGGTTAAAAATAGGGAGACTCCTGCAAGTGTTGGCAGGTATGATGTCAAATGTATGGCCCTTCACTTACTTTATGTAAATCAGTATGGTGGAAAGAATTGCCCACGCCTACAGTGCCCCTGGGCACTGTGGGGGTGGGAGGGAGGGGTTCCCCCTCTCCTCTCCCCCTCTCTCCCTCTCCTCTCCCCCTCTGCTCTCCTCCTCTCCTCTGGTTCCCCCTCTCCTCTCCCCTCCTCTGGTTCCCCCTCTCCTCTCCCCCTCTGCTCTCCTCTCCTCTCTCCCCTCCTCTCCTCTGGTTCCCCCTCTCTTCTCTCCTCCTCTCCCCCTCTCCCCTGGTTCCCCCTCCTCTGCCCCTCTCTCTCCTCCTCTCCCCCCTCTCTCTCCTCTGGTTCCCCCTCTCCTCTCCCCCTCTCTCCTCTGGTTCCCCCTCTCTCCTCTCCCCCTCTCTCTCCTCCTCTCCCCCTCTCTCCCCTCCTCTCCTCTGGTTCCCCCTCTCCTCTCCCCCTCTGCTCTCCTCTCTGGTTCCCCCCCTCTCTCTCCTCCTCTCTCCCCTCTCCTCTGGTTCCCCCTCTCTCTCCTCCTCTCCCCCCTCTCTCTCCTCTGGTTCCCCCTCTCCCCCCTCTCTCTCCTCTGGTTCCCCCTCTGCTCTCCTCTCTCCCCTCCTCTCCTCTGGTTCCCCCTCTCTCCTCTCCCCTCCTCTCCTCTGGTTCCCCCTCTCTCCTCTCCCCCTCTCTCTCCTCCTCTCCTCCCTCTCTCTCTGGGGGTTCCCCCCACCCACCCCCATCTGCGGTCGCCTTTTATACACGTCCCAAACAACGCAGGACAACGTGATTGGCTGGCTCAGATACGTATCGTCGCCGTGAAGTCACATTTTCGAGCAGCCCCCGTCAGCCGACGGCACCCCCTCCCCGTGCGGCTGAATTATGCTCACCCTGCTGTGAAGGGCGCGGGGGTGGAGCGAGGGGCGGGCGCGTCAAATTACGTAAATTTGTTGGCCGTGGTTATTCGCTAGCTCCAACGGCCGCTCGCGTTGTGCCTGATTTTTTTTCTAACAGCGCGAGCTTCTCTCCAAACATGTCCGCTTTCGAGCCACTGAACCCTGAACTATGAGCTGTGTTTTCGCCACATTTCGGAGGGCGGGGCGAGGCTCTGACGGACGACCATGTTTAGGCCTTAAGAGCACCTAAAGCTTCTGGCATACTCTTCGCGCACGCGCTGGAGGCGGGGCTCCGAGGAGGGCGCGCGCAATCTGCGCGGGCCAAAACAGAACATACTCAGTGCGCAGCTCCAGGCTCCAGGCAGTCTGAATGAAATTGAATGTAACGTTCCCAATTCTATGTATTAAATTAGAAAAAACGACCCTCAACATTTGGGAAGGCTAAGCCACACAACTAGTTCGTTATAATCGAACGCCATGCTTCTAAGGCAACTTGACGATGGTGAGGACTCAATCACAGCAGATATCCGCTGATAGCCTACCACGGAGATCTCACAGGCACAGGCAGCAAAACCCGATGCGCTGATAGAAAAATCTCCATGGACGCGCCGCGCTGCGCTCAGGCCTCGCCCCCCGACACGCCCCGTGCGATTACGTCATAATCGCCGTGCGCCCTATGCGCTTGGCTGGGCGCAAAGAGTATAGACCAAATCACCGTGACGTCACCATGTAAACAAATTTACTTCCGGGTACCACTTGGGGAAGTGCGTGTTGTCAAATAAATGCTGTCAAACCCTCTCGCTGTTTTCGGCCGACTACGGTACTTTCAATTTAAATGGTTAAATGGTTGGCAAACATGCTTGTCCGACGTATCTAGCCTTTCTACTGTGTTTGTTTTATGTAGTGTTAGCTAGCTAATAACGTTTGTTTGTCTGTCAAACTCGCTGTTTTTTTGCAGACTCGTTAACGTTACAGACAGAGCTACTGACGCCACGTTAATTTAATTTAGCTTCAAGTCTACTCTGGTCTGGTCCAACAGGTAAATTAGCTAGTCTGGTCTCCACTAACGTTAGTGAAAGTGTTGTTATGAATGATATTGTAGCGTGGGGTAAGGTGGAGTATTATGGGATAGCTAGTAGGGTGTATGTCTAACTGTATCTGTCTGTTATGATGTTCTGTGCATGTGGGGATTGGGGTTTTGGAGTGGCAAGTGAAGGGAGCATAGGGCCAGTGGGTGGAGACTAGGGGAGGAAGTGGGAATGGTCGGGAGAGCTGTGTGGAGCTGGAAGAGAGCAGACGTGCTGGGGAGAGCTAGGCTAGGTAGGAGAAGCTAGCGAAGTGTTGGCGTTCCTGCCTTCATGTGTGTCTGTCCGTTCGCTAAATAAAGAGTTTGATAAGCCAAAGGATCTGCCTCGGTGTGCGCCTCATTCCGCCACATTGGTGTCAGAAGTGGGATCGTTTTGGCTTAAAAATCAGGCTCGACTTAGCGTTAGCAGTTAGCCGTTTCTAGCTAGCTGCCATGGACGACCACAGCGGAATGGCACGTGACGGAGCACGCCGGGAGTTGACGATACCTCCGGAGCACAGCTGGTGGTCTGCCAACTTGGGGAAGATGGAAGCCCGTTTGTTGAAGGGGGTCAGACAGCTGTTGGAGGCTACGCCTGCCTGGGCAGAGAAGTTGATGCAGCTAATAAAAGAGGCCACTCTGCACGGTGAGCAGCGGCCGGAGCCAGCACGGAGACTGTGTTGGACATGTGGGAGACCGGGCCATCTAGCGAGATGGTGTCGCAGCGGTCCCAGGGGAAAGACCAGGTACGCGACGCGACGGTACTGGGGAAGACCGGGAGCCTGCTGGTTATGTGGAAAGATGGGACACCTGGCCAGGGAGTGTCCAGAGGCTGTCGGAGATCGGGGGACAGCGGGAGAAGAGAGACGTGCAGGCGGTGGGCAGGTGAGACTCTGCTGGACTTGCCGGTCGCCGGAGCACTTGGCCAGGGACTGCACTGAGAGTGTGGAGGCCGGAGGTGAGACACAGGCTGGAGAGAGTGTGAGCAGCCGGGGAGAAGAGAACGTTGTGACGGATAGGAGAACGGTGCTGCAGGGGAACAACCAGAGGGAAGAGCCGGTTCTTCAGGTCGGGACGATTGTGTTTCCTGAGGTACCAGCGGTGCAAATGTCGGAAGAGCCGGCCCAGTCAAACTGCTCCACACCCCCCGCTGGTGCTGTGCGGAGGTCCGGGGTGGAGAGTGAGATGCCGTCCATTTGTGTTCCCACCGCTGACCTGAGCTTGCCGCCCCCTGGTGGAGGGTGGAAGGACAAGCGTCTACAGGTGGAGGATGAGAACGTGACTATGGGGGATGTCGATGTGGAGGAGTGGATACGCAGACAGGCGGAGGACGCTAGCGTTGGACCGGTGCGCAAGTGGGTGGCGTTCGGACGCCGGCCTTCCGTGGAGGAGGTTGGCATGTGTTCAAGTACCACGAAGGGACTGTGGGAGTTGTTTCCGGACCTGAGGGTGTGGGGGTCGGGGATTCTGGGGTTGGAAGGGCGCGGGAATGGAGGCAGCGTCGTGGTTGTGCCCAGCTGCCTGCGGGGGTTGGCGCACAGGGGGGCGCACAGGGGCCGCAGCGGTCAGGGGCATCGCGGGCCTGAAGAGACACTCAGCCGCCTTTGTCGACATTTCTACTGGGTGCAGATGGAGGAAGAGGTAGAGGACTACTGCCTTTGCTGTGTTGAGTGCGGTGCGGGGAGGGGGGACAAAACTGTTGAGTGGGGAAGGGTAGGACCACCTGTGCCATGGTAACATCAGAAACGGAGATGGGCTAGATGCACGTGGGACTTGGGGATGTGATGTGCGGGGGGGGAATAAAAGGGAATAAAAAGGGGAAATGTTCTGTTTAAAATGTAAAATGTTGAATGGCTTATAGTGTTGATGTAGGGTTGTTTTGGGGTGTCATTTGGGGGCAAATGGTTTAAAAAGGGGGGGGCAGTGTAGCGTGGGGTAAGGTGGAGTATTATGGGATAGCTAGTAGGGTGTATGTCTAACTGTATCTGTCTGTTATGATGTTCTGTGCATGTGGGGTTTGGGGTTTTGGAGTGGCAAGTGAAGGGAGCATAGGGCCAGTGGGTGGAGACTAGGGGAGGAAGTGGGAATGGTCGGGAGAGCTGTGTGGAGCTGGAAGAGAGCAGACGTGCTGGGGAGAGCTAGGCTAGGTAGGAGAAGCTAGCGAAGTGTTGGCGTTCCTGCCTTCATGTGTGTCTGTCCGTTCGCTAAATAAAGAGTTTGATAAGCCAAAGGATCTGCCTCGGTGTGCGCCTCATTCCGCCACAATATTAAACAACAACACAACACGGACGAACCATTTTTGTCTTCTTTGTCTGTTTTTGTCTTCAACACGTCAGTTTGTGCTGTCCACCGCCATTATAATGTGTGGACCTCAGGGGTACCCGGAAGTAAATGTAAACATCCCCGCTGATACGACGCTGAAGTTGGCATCCGATTCGCAGCTCCCGATTGGAATTTTCCAGTCCACCTTAAAAAGTGGAATAACGCCTCTAGATGGCGTGGTTCGACCATTTTCAAGCGAGTTCATGAACTGGAAAACATAGGTATATAGGAGGGATATGTTTTGAGAATACATTATAGAATGAATCCTGCATTTTGTTCATTTTTAATGTTGCATGCAATTCTTATTGACCTCAAAAAGGTTCTTCTATTGGTGTAAACAGCTGGAAAAAAGAGTTGATTTCACAGCTTTTGCCCATCTAGACTGCATAAAACCACGTCCAACTCACAGACCATTACACTTATTCTTTTCAAATCTGGCCTAGATTATAAAGGGGACATTAGACTCTCATTATGGCACAGTGTCTGATTTGTGAAACATATTTCTGATTTGTGAAAGTGCTATAATTGCAGTTTTCTGCTGATTTTGAGCATCTAGACCGCATCAAACCAGGTCCAGCTCAAAGACCATCACTCTAATTCTTTTCAAACCTGGCCTAGATTACAAAGGGGACATTAGACTCTCATTCTGGCACAGTGGCTGATTTGTGAAACATATTTCTGATTTGTGAAAGTGCTATAATTGCAGTTTTCTACTGATTTTGCCCATCTAGACCGCATCAAACCAGGTCCAGCTCAAAGACCATCACTCTAATTCTTTTCAAACCTGGCCTAGATTACAAAGGGGACATTAGACTCTCATTCTGGCACAGTGGCTGATTTGTGAAACATATTTCTGATTTGTGAAAGTGCTATAATTGCAGTTTTCTGCTGATTTTGAGCATCTAGACCGCATCAAGCCAGGTCCAGCTCAAAGACCATCACTCTAATTCTTTTCAAACCTGGCCTAGATTACAAAGGGGACATTAGACTCTCATTCTGGCACAGTGGCTGATTTGTGAAACATATTTCTGATTTGTGAAAGTGCTATAATTGCAGTTTTCTGCTGATTTTGAGCATCTAGACCGCATCAAACCAGGTCCAGCTCAAAGACCATCACTCTAATTCTTTTCAAACCTGGCCTAGATTACAAAGGGGACATTAGACTCTCATTCTGGCACAGTGGCTGATTTGTGAAACATATTTCTGATTTGTGAAAGTGCTATAATTGCAGTTTTCTGCTGATTTTGAGCATCTAGACCGCATCAAACCAGGTCCAGCTCAAAGACCATCACTCTAATTCTTTTCAAACCTGGCCTAGATTACAAAGGGGACATTAGACTCTCATTCTGGCACAGTGGCTGATTTGTGAAACATATTTCTGATTTGTGAAAGTGCTATAATTGCAGTTTTCTGCTGATTTTGCCCATCTAGACCGCATCAAACCAGGTCCAGCTCAAAGACCATCACTCTAATTCTTTTCAAACCTGGCCTAGATTACAAAGGGGACATTATACTCTCATTCTGGCACAGTGGCTGATTTGTGAAACATATCGCTGATTTGTGAAAATGCTATGATTGCAGTTTTCTGCTGATTTTGAGCATCTAGACCGCATCAAACCAGGTCCAGCTCAAAGACCATCACTCTAATTCTTTTCAAACCTGGCCTAGATTACAAAGGGGACATTAGACTCTCATTCTGGCACAGTGGCTGATTTGTGAAACATATTTCTGATTTGTGAAAGTGCTATAATTGCAGTTTTCTGCTGATTTTGCCCATCTAGACCGCATCAAACCAGGTCCAGCTCAAAGACCATCACTCTAATTCTTTTCAAACCTGGCCTAGATTACAAAGGGGACATTAGACTCTCATTCTGGCACAGTGGCTGATTTGTGAAACATATCGCTGATTTGTGAAAATGCTATGATTGCAGTTTTCTGCTGATTTTGAGCATCTAGACCGCATCAAACCAGGTCCAGCTCAAAGACCATCACTCTAATTCTTTTCAAACCTGGCCTAGATTACAAAGGGGACATTAGACTCTCATTCTGGCACAGTGGCTGATTTGTGAAACATATTTCTGATTTGTGAAAGTGCTATAATTGCAGTTTTCTGCTGATTTTGCACATCTAGACCGCATCAAACCAGGTCCAGCTCAAAGACCACCACTCTAATTCTTTTCAAACCTGGCCTAGATTACAAAGGGGACATTAGACTCTCATTCTGGCACAGTGGCTGATTTGTGAAACATATTTCTGATTTGTGAAAGTGCTATAATTGCAGTTTTCTGCTGATTTTGCCCATCTAGACCGCATCAAACCAGGTCCAGCTCAAAGACCATCACTCTAATTCTTTTCAAACCTGGCCTAGATTACAAAGGGGACATTAGACTCTCATTCTGGCACAGTGGCTGATTTGTGAAACATATTTCTGATTTGTGAAAGTGCTATAATTGCAGTTTTCAGCTGAATTGGAGCATCTAGACCACACAAAACCACGTCCAACTCACAGACCATTACACATATTCTTTTCAAACCTGGCCTAGATTATAAAGGGGACATTAGACTCTCATTCTGGCACAGTGTCTGATTTGTGAAACATATCGCTGATTTGTGAAAATGCTATGATTGCAGTTTTCAGCTGATTTGGAGCATCTAGACCACACAAAACCAGGTCCAACTCACAGACCATTACACGTATTCTTTTCAAACCTGGCCTTGATTACAAAGGGGACATTAGACTCTCATTATGGCACAGTGGCTGATTTGTGAAACGTTTATTCGATTTGTGAAAACTGAAAAAGGAAATGTTGATTTCACTGTTTTTTTTACCACCCAGGTCCAGATCAAAAACCATTACACTCAGACGAACAGCTGCACCTCCAGTCATCAGTCCGTCAAGCTCCTGAACTTCGTGGATGACACTGCCCTCAGAGTTGACCATCTGGTGCAGGGGCGGAGCGACCCTATCAGCCCAGAGGGGGCGAAGCTCTTAGGGGGGCCCCATCAAAAATTTTATTTTTTTTTTTATTTTTTTTTGAAGGCCAGGCCAGGCCGCAGGGCCGGTTCCAGAACAAGATGACTAGGGGTGCATCCTAGATAGGAAGGGGTGCAGATGCCCGGCCGAAGGCCGGGCCCACTCGGGTGGCCGGCCAAAGGCCGGCCGACCGAAAAATTTGACATGTTATTTTACTAAAAATAATGCATTTGACCATCATTTCAAGTAGAATGATACCACCCAAGCAAGAATATTTCAAGTGTTTCAAGTGCTTTACTGAAATATTTGGACCATATAATGATAATACAATTATCTCAACCTTAAAAGGTTACATATAGGTGCCAAAAAGCCATAAAATCACATCAAAGAACAAAGAAAAACAACAACTATAATTCAAGTTTAAACAGTAAGTGTGCAGCTGTAGCATTTATACATTTTTTTACTTTTCAACTGAGCATGCAGACAAATAAGGGTGCAATGCATGCTTTTGCACCCCCGTAGAACCGGGCTTGCCAGGCCGCGAAGAAAAATGTGCCTTTTTTGCATGTTTGAATCGGTTTTAGCCATATTTAGTGGAATATCTCATTTTAAACACACCAATGTTATTGTCTATTGATTGAATTCCTCTCAGACTCACACCACTGACTTTATTAAATAAAGTCATTTTAAGTCACAACTGTAAAATAGCTGATAGCCCCTATATCCGAAAACACAATTTGTCACTCACTGAGCCAAGTAATATTATGTCCAAGAAAGACTACAGTGAAGCCACTTTACAGACAAGCTTGTTCTGAAGAAGAAAAATAAAAACACAGGTTGCCAGCCAGGTGGCCTGGCCTGCAAAAAAAAAAAAAAAATTTTTTTTTTTTTGATGGGCCCCCCTGACGAGTGGGCCCGTGGCGGCCGCACCCTCTGCCCCGGCGTACGCTCCGCTACTGATCTGGTGACTTGGTGCAATCAAAACAACTTGGAGATTAATGCTCTAAAGACACTGGAAAGATGGTTGTGAATTACATGAGGAAGGCCCACCTACCCCCATCACCCTGGTCCACTCCCAAGTTCACAGTGTGGAGTCCTTCCGCTTACAAGGCTCAAACCCCCCCCCCTCTTATTCTCCAACCACAGCAGGCCTCAACAACAGGCTAGAAACCTGACACGGAACATTAAATTACAACATTAAATTATAAAGTAGCTGCAGCTTGACTGCATATGTTACATGAACGTACAATAGCCTATTGTTGCTTCCCTCACAAGAATATTTTTACTCTGTCCTTTTCATGTGTATACCATGAAGTGGAAATTACAATTGACCACTCTAGACCCTCTTAATACATGTGGATATTGTAGAATAGAGCAATACTCTTGAGTGACCTTCCGCCTCCTTCCATGGCATGGATTCATTCAATCATCCTCACCTGAGCTCACTCCTAATCAATTGCATACTGTGAGTCTATAAATCCCTCCCACTTCCTTTGTTCTGGCTGGCAGAACACATAACAAGAACACATGACAAGCTACCCATGTGTGAAGGCCCTCTGTGTGATTCTAAATACAATGTCTGTCTTATGTCTTCATTAAGTGAATTCACTAATTTCTGTTTGTTGTTACTTGTTTTAGGATGTGATGTGATTGAATGCTTGATCAGTATAGCCACATACCTGGTCATATTGCTTAATTGTATTATGGATCACTTCATCAACATTAGGCCTACCCCTCTTCCACTTTCGTTAGAGCACCGATGTTAATTGTTTGTTAGGTACCTAATAGTTTAATAGTCCAAGTGTGAGGTCATATTGCTTAATTGTATTATAACTCTTTCTGTTTTAGTTTTTATCCTAAAAAACTATAACCATGAAGCCTCATCATCCCTATTGCTCTATGTGTAATGGCTTAAATGGAACATCAGTTTTACCTCTCCTATATTGTCTATTCATGTACCAAGGTGATGATGCTCAATCTCCTGTTAACACAAGATAGATGCTAAAATTGTATACGTATATTGGACTGTACTTTTGATTTTCAGTGATTTAATCTTTTGATTTGTCTTTTGAATATTGAGGTTGACCGCTATGCTGCATATTTACACTGTGAAATTCCTCGCATGTAATCAGATTACCTACTGTGGCAATAAAAGTGAATCTCATTCAAGTCTGGACTAGATTACCAAGAAGACTGTAGCAACTAATCAAAATCCACTTTCAGATTTGTAACCTTTATCATATCTGATTAGGTGAAAAGTTAAAACTGACAAAAGGCTGATTTCACTGCTTTTTCTACCATCTAGACCCCACCCTAATCATAACCTTGATAGAGTTCAACCACCAGTTTGACTTCACATCCAGACTCCCAAGGAGACTCTTTAAAACACTTTCAGACCTCCCCCCCTATTTTTTAAATAGTTTCAAACCATTAGCTTGTTTTTAATCATCAAGTTCAATAAAGCACTTATATCTGCCATTGCATTTCAATATCTATAGTCACTAGTGTTGGGCAAGTTACTTTCAAAATGTAATATATTAACATATTACTAGTTACTTTCATTTGATACTTGACAATATTACTGTGTGTGTAGAGCAGTGTTGGGCAAGTTACTTCCAAAATGTAATCTACTACATATTACTAGTTACTTTCATTTGAAAGTAATACGTTACTTTACAATATTACTGTCTGTGTAGAGTAACTCGTTACTTATTACACTACTTTTGCATTACTTTCACCAAAATAACTGCAGTAGGAGAATGACATCGCCGCCTCGGGACCATCCAGAAAAATAATTAAACCCGTCTTGAAGTCAGTGTAAACAATCCAAAATTGTATTCTTTTCTTTTGTCATCTATAGTGGTTATTTGCATAAAAACATACAATTTTATTAGGAAATGATTGTATCTTTCCTTAAATATGTGCTTTGATCATAAAAAAAAGTAACTCAATTTGTAACTTGAGTTACTTGACAAAGTAACTGGTATAATATTACTGAAATCCTATTGGTAATAAGTTATATTACTGAGTTACTGCTAAAAGTATATACAGTATATATATTACATGTAATATGTTACTGTTGAACTGAGTTACCCCCAACACTGGTGTAGAGTAACTCGTTACTTATTACACTACTTTTGCATTACTTTTTCCAAAACAACAGCAGCAGCAGAATGACATCACTGCCACGGAACCATCCCAGAAAATAATTTGAACTGCCTTGAAGTCGGTGTAAACAATCCAAAAGTCTAAATGTTATTATTTTCCTTTGTTCTTGTCATCTTTAGTGGTTATTTGAAGATATTTTTTTAACTCAATTTGTAACTTGAGTTAATGATACTTGACAAAGTAACTGGTATAATATTAATGAAATCCTATAAGTAATAAGTTAGATTAGTGAGTTACTGCTAAAAGTAATATAGGCCTATTAGGCTACATGTAATATTTGAAAGGGTTAGGGTTAGGGTTAGCCCTAACCCTTAAAATTTGAAAGGGGGAAAGAATTACATTGATTGAGAATGAAAAAAATATTAGAAAAATCAAAGTGTAATAATGGTCTTTAGGGTCTAATGTCGTCTGACTGCGAAAATACAGTGAAATCATACATTATTTCACTTTTCACTAATAGGATAAAGGTTTCACAAATCTGAGAGTGGGCCATAATGAGAGGCTAATGTCCCCTTTGTAATCTAGGCCAGGTTTGAAAAGAATTAGTGATGGTGTTTGAAATGGACCTGGTTATATGCCATCTAGATGCTCCAAATCAGCTGAAAACTGCAATCATAGCCTTTTCACAAATCAGCTGTTTCACAAATCAGCCACTGTGCCATAATGAGAGTCTAATGTCCCCTTTGTCATCTAGGCCAGGTTTGAAAAGAATATGTGTAATGGTCTGTGAGTTGGACGTGGTTTTGTGTGGTCTAGATGCTCCAAATCAGCTGAAAACTGCAATCATAGCACTTTCACAAATCAGAAATATGTTTCACAAATCAGCCACTGTGCCAGAATGAGAGTCTAATGTCCCCTTTGTAATCTAGGCCAGGTTTGAAAAGAATTAGAGTGATGGTCTTTGAGCTGGACCTGGTTTGATGCGGTCTAGATGCTCAAAATCAGCAGAAAACTGCAATTATAGCACTTTCACAAATCAGAAATATGTTTCACAAATCAGACACTGTGCCATAATGAGAGTCTAATGTCCCCTTTATAATCTAGGCCAGGTTTGAAAAGAATACGTGTAATGGTCTATGAGTTGGACGTGGTTTTGTGTGGTCTAGATGATCCAAATCAGCTGAAAACTGCAATCATAGCATTTTCACAAATCAGCGATATGTTTCACAAATCAGACACTGTGCCATAATGAGAGTCTAATGTCCCCTTTATAATCTAGGCCAGATTTGAAAAGAATAAGTGTAATGGTCTGTGAGTTGGACGTGGTTTTATGCAGTCTAGATGGGCAAAAGCTGTGAAATCAACTCTTTTTTCCAGCTGTTTACACCAATAGAAGAACCTTTTTGAGGTCAATAAGAATTGCATGCAACATTAAAAATGAACAAAATGCAGGATTCATTCTATAATGTATTCTCAAAACATATCCCTCCTATATAGCCTACCTATGTTTTCCAGTTCATGAACTCGCTTGAAAATGGTCGAACCACGCCATCTATAGGCGTTATTCCACTTTTTAAGGTGGACTGGAAAATTCCAATCGGGAGCTGCGAATCGGATACCAACTTCAGCGTCGTCCCGCTGATTTGGTCTATGCCACAAGCTTTAGACGACGGCGCTCCACCCGCCGTCCTACGGGGAGGGCGGGGCGAGGCTCTGACGGACGACCATGTTCAGGCCTTTACACGCCTTATAATTGGAAGTTTACTTTAGATGGATTAATATGACCATACATAGTAAGGTTAGAGCTATGGTGATTGGTTGAAAGACATGTCTATCCCAGATGTGGCGGCCGTGGGATTTGTTTTGGATGGTCCACCGTGCAGCTAGCTAAACTAAACAGCTACGGTATGCGTTATAACCCCACATAGGATAAGCAATAACCACGCCCTGGGGCGCCGGGATTGGCCAGGAGCAGCACTGGAGGGCACGCAGCCCAGCGATTTCATGAACCAACTGAATAGCTCTTGAGAACAGACAGCGATTTCGAGAGCGGACATTGAAATGAATTATGGTCACCTACCTTCCTTAGCATAGTAATAATAAGCATAATAATTGTAATCTACACAATGTACACAATCTACAAAAACATGCAATAATATAAACGGTGTTGTGTTCACGTTCATAGCTCATATAATATAATGTATTGTAACGTATCGGTGATACGCCAAGGAACGGAGAGTTGTAGTTGGTACAGGTTCTTTATTCACAGGCTCCTTTAGCTCCTAGCAGCTAGCTTCACACAGCTAGCTCTACACACAGCAACCGGTCTCGCTCACTCCATAGCTTGACTGGCATCCGGCCTGCGGCCGCTGGTCATATATACCCCCTTTCCCCTAGGAACACACCCGCACACATTAGTTCCTAGCTACAATCTAGACACTTCTATTGTACATCACATTACAGGTAATACCTGGATTACCTGGATCGCTACATACTCCTCACCCAACATTAGTCGATGCCCACATTGACACCCACAACCCACACATATCCCCCTGTACCAAAACACACCACCCCACAACATTTTGTATTCCCCCAATTTGTCTCTTATTATTTCACTACTTCTTAATTTTCATTCCACCACCACCATTTGCATTTCCTTTCATTCCTTCCTCTTTTCCCATTCCAATAGCCCTTTTCTTTTTTTACACACATTTACATTCAACTCAATACCCATCACATTGACATCCTTTCTTTCCTCTTTCCCCATTCATTTAAATTCAACCCACATATCATTTCAGTTCGACAATAACCCCAACATTTACATCATTCTTTTTCCATTACCTTCATTTAAACCTTTTTTTCTTACTCACATTATCCCACTTCACTTCAACCACTATTTCCATCCCCCCTTCTACAGCTTCTGTCCCACCCGAAGCACATTACAGTTGACACAGCTAAGGCAGTAGTCCTCTACGTCTCCCTTCATCTGTACCCAGTAGAAAACTCGACAAAGGCGGCTGAGTGTTTCTTCAGGCCCTCGATGCCCCTGACCCCGGCGGCCCCTGTGCGCCCCCCGTAGCGCCAGTCCCCGCAGGCAGCTGGGCACCACCACGACGCTGCCACTCTTCCCGCGCCCATCCAACCCCAGAATCCCCGACTCCCTCACCCTCAGGTCCGGAAACAACTCCCACAGTTCCTTCGTGGTACTTGAACACATGCACATCTCCTCCAGGCGAGGCCGGCATCCGGCCGCCACCCACCTGCGCACCGGTCCAACGCTAGCGTCCTCCGCCTGTCTGCGTATCCACTCCTCCAGATCGACATCCTCCATAGTCACATTCTCATCCTCCTGGTCTTGCACTCGCTCGTCCTCCCGTCCCGCTCCCCCAGGGGGCGGCGTGTTGAGGACAGCAGGGCGGACACCATCGGCGTCGATCTCCACCTCGACTTTCTGCAGTGCAGCCGTGGGGGTTGTGTAGCGGCTTGGTTGGGCCGGCTCCTCCAGCGTTGACCCCTCTCGCTCCCCCGGGGACACGAGCGCCGCTCCCCCGACTGTAACAGCATTGCAGGTGATGTCGCTCACTTCCCTCTGGCTGTTCAAAACGATCCCCGCTCTCCTGATGGTCTCGTCGCTGATGATGATGTCCCTCTCTACCGGCTGGTATGCAGAGCAGCTAGCCTGGGCCGGCTCAACAGTCACTCTCCTGCCCAGAACAATCGGCTCTGTACTGCCCCGTTGCTCCGCTGCTTGTAGCTCAGGCTGCTCCCCTGCTCCGCTACTCCGCTGCTCCTCTGCCTGTTGCTCCGGCTGCTCCCCCGGCTGTGTGTCTCTTCCAGCGTCCGCACTCTTAGTGCAGTCTCTAGCTAAATGTTCAGGCGACTGGCAAGTCCAGCAAAGCCTCACCTGTCCGCCGCCTGCACGTCTCTCCTCTCTCGCTGTCTTCCAGTCCCCGACAGCTTCTCGACACTCTCTAGCTATGTGTCCCGATCCACCGCATGCCCAGCAGGCTCCCTGCTGTCCCCAGTACCTTTGCTCCGCATGCCCGGTCCGTCTCCCGGAACCGTCTCGGCACCACCTCGCCTCGTGGCCCGGTTCTCCACAGCTCCAACACAGTCTTTGCGGCTCCTCCGTCCGCTTCTCTCCGTGCTGCGCGACCTCTCGTAGCAGCTCCATAAGCCCCTCTGCCCAGGCTGGTGTCGCCTCCAACAGCCGTCTGATCTCCTGCATCAAGCGGGCTTCCATGCCCGCCAGCATCGAGCTGATCTCCGTCGTCAGCTCCTCTTTTCTCCCGTTCGCCGACAGGCATTCTTCTAAGCGCACCATCACACGTGGCGCTCGTAGCAGCTAGCTCACACAGCTAGCTTGCTACCGCTAGGTCACTCGAGCCTTTGATCTCCAACTTTTCCTCCGCCGTTCCTCCTCACTCTCTCCCCTCTCGACCGAAATCAGGCGTTACCGCTTCACTTCTGCACCAATGTAACGTATCGGTGATACGCCAAGGAACGGAGAGTTGTAGTTGGTACAGGTTCTTTATTCACAGGCTCCTTTAGCTCCTAGCAGCTAGCTTCACACAGCTAGCTCTACACACAGCAACCGGTCTCGCTCACTCCATAGCTTGACTGGCATCCGGCCTGCGGCCGCTGGTCATATATACCCCCTTTCCCCTAGGAACACACCCGCACACATTAGTTCCTAGCTACACTCTAGACACTTCTATTGTACATCACATTACAGGTAATACCTGGATTACCTGGATCGCTACAGTATCATATCGTTAATTTAAGCTCAATTCTTACCCAGAGAAAAGGTACAGCACTGAAAATGTAACAAGCAATAGTTTTTTAAACATCTTTATTTTAAAAGATGAAAAACCCCAGGTGCTTTAGTCCCAAGCTTCAATGCTCCTGGCCAATCCCGGCGCCACAGGGCGTGGTTATTGCTTATCCTATGTGGGGTAAAAGATGACACGCTGGCTGGATAAAATTAAGTTTCAAAATATTAAATACATCCCCCATACAACTTCCCTGGATACATTTGGTGTGTCTCAGACTCAGCTATGTTTGAGGCAGATAGAATCCTCCTGGCTCTCTGTCTGTTTATGAGGAGAGCGCACATCCTCTCCCTCTGCACTGTCTCTGATCTCCTCAGGCTTAAAATAACGTTTACATTCATTCACCCCTTAATTCATGGAAATCCCCCTTAAAATGAAGTTATTAATTGAGGAAACACATTGAAGCCCCTTTAAACAGCCCCTTAATATGGCTGCTTACTTTCTAATGTAATCACATGTACCGGTAAATTAAAGGACATAAAAAAAAAATCCCATAATCTCGTCTCCAATCAAATAAATCCCTTCAAACCCAATGGTATCAACCCTTACTGCTTTTCAAGCTATGTTATTTAAATTGTTAATTAATGTTTATTTAATGGGGCAATCAAGAACATTTCAGCGATCAAATTAATCCCCGCATCCAGGAACAAACTCCACTACTTAATAAAAACATATCCACATTTACTCTGTATATATACAAACAGCTCAGTCTGCCTGCCTGGTAACCCACTTTCCCATCATATTTTATTTCTCACAACATAAATCTTTTATGAGAGCAATTCAGCAACATTTTGCATCAACCCACTAAGCTACATCAACCCAACAGGCAGCCAGCAGTCATTTGGGGATCCACTTCATTTTTGTTGTGGCTGAACTTGTATTTAATGGATAGCCCCTTGAGATGCACCATCTCGTTTTCAAGGGGGTCCAACACAAAAACAGAACAATGCAACATGAACAAACATACAACACAGCAGCACACGGAGGCTCCATTCACCATGAACAAACATACAACACAGCGGCACACGGAGGCTCCATTCACCGACCCACCCACACATTCCCCTAACCCACAACAACCTACAGAAAAAGTAAGAAGTTGATAGAGCGAGATAGTATTATGCATATTATACACATATATATACAATACACACATACTGTACTATATATATTATATATTTCTATATATACCATATCATATTATATTATATATATCCGTATATATCCACGCACATACACATATATGTACATATTTACACATGCATGTATATACATATATACTATACACACATACATACCATAGATATTATACAAACATTGCACAATGCACTAACGATTCAGACAACAGAGTGACCAAACAAGCAGTAATAAGGGGCAAGAAGACAATACCATTAAAAGCAGCAGCATGGTGTTTTGAGGAATGGTACTAGTGAGTTTTTGAAGAGGTGAAATGAGTTGATTGTTCTGAGGGTATTGGGCAGGTTGTTCCAATCAGAAGGAGCTTTGAATTTAAATGCACGTCTGCCAATTTCTTTATTAGTTCTTTATATTATATATATATATATTATATATATATATATATTATCTCCTTTGTGAATTCTCACTCTGGATGGTTTTTACCATTCATTGTTTGTTTGGCTGTAAAGATTATATATTGTAACTTTTTTGTCATTGGAAAATTGTGCTTTTCACACTTGGATCACTTGTAAGTTCTCATTCACTTGCAGTGACTGACTGATCCTAATTGATTGGCTGCACCTGATTCTAATTGATTGGCTGCACCTGTGGTCTAGGTGTGTCTCTGTTACAAGACTGTGCTCTTCACCTTGTTTGTACATGACTTGACAAAGGCCACCAGGCCGAAACGTTGTCTTTTTATTAAATTCATTGCATCGGAGCCAGAGTGTGTGGTTTCTACTCTTTTTATATATATATATTATAACTTTATATTTCCAGTCCCACTTTTAATACTCTAGGACCCCGGAAGTTAGGAGAATTTAATGACAGATATGAAAGTAGAAAAGTAGAAGACATTTTGTTTATAATGTATACATATTACCTAGAGAGGTTCAGTATTTGCAGGTGTAAAGCATGATAAAATCCACTTGGTGGCGGTAATGCCATGAGCATGGAGTGGTGTGGCTGGGCTTGTGGTTTCATACATAGACACACATTGGTGTCTGTTAATAGCAGGAATCAGCATGTTTGTAAACAAACGGATTGGCAATATTTCCAGGTGCAAATGTAATTTGTTTTAAACAGCAGTTCATGTTGAAACCACGCCCTCTTTGAACTCTACTGTTTCATACCTTAAGCTAGACACTCTTTTAAACTTTAAATGAGTCACAATTTTTAGGACTCTATCACTTTAATCTAATCTGTTTGAGAAATCACACTTTATACTTTTTAGACCTTTATAATGGGACCCTATCGAGCAGGGAACTCACTTCTACTTTTTACTAAATTCACAGTTTATAACTGACAGTTCACACAACTTTAACACTAGTCTCATCTCATCCATGAAACTATTAAAACACATCACAGAGACATGCATGCTGTTGCTCTGGGCAGCATATTTCATCATCGCGATGGCTCAGGATAAAACACATTCCCCTCATGTTTTCCCAATAAATGTAATGTAGTTACAAAAAAGGTGTTGATTGAATTTGTGAACTCTGAAGTCCCTGGAAACCAAAAATAAATGTGTTTTGAATTGAATTGAATTGAATTGAATTTTTTATTTGTCTCGAACAGAAATAAAAAAAAAACCACATTCATTTACAAAACAACATATTATATGTCCGAGAAGGGACAGAAAGAAGCCATGCTTATCTAGTCCTGCCCCTCCTTACTACTTCATAAAATAAGGTTTAAATAATAATAGCTGCTTTACAATACAAAACAGATAGCCTACCATAGGCAATCCAACTTAATGCTACGAAATGTGAAATAAAATATACAAAGTAAGTGCAATACTCATTTTTCAAGCTCTCTCTTATACATGTCCATAATTGATAGTTTATAGATTCTTTTGAAATTTCCTATATGATTACTTCTTTTGATCATTTCATCCAAGCCATTCCAAAGCAGCACCCCACAAACAGAGATGCACATGCTTTTTCGAGTTGTGCGAACCTTTGGTTGTTTTAAATTCAGTGATCCTCTTAAATAGTGACCCCCATCTCTACCAGAGAACATGTGTTGAATGTTTTCTGAGTTTTGCTCCTCTAAGTAAAGACATTTTTAAAGCTTTGAGATCAGTCAAACATTAAATAATTGAAGTAGCCTGTGCAGAAAATAACAGTCATGTAATACAAGCTCTTTTTGCTAGCATTTATTTATTTCAGTAATTTCCTTTAATGTGAGAATACAGTTACAACAAAACTGGAAAATTAGTTTAATATAATAAAATACAATAACAATTATTGCAACAATTATTTTTATGCAACAAGTAACAGATATAAAAGAAAAACAGGATATAAAGAAAAATGCAGAATTTACCATATTAACCAGAGATTAACATTTCTCCAACTTTAACTTTACCCCCCCCCCCCCCCCCAACAATACAACTAAATTATGTTGGCAAACAAGCGAAAGGTTAACATTAGTATTAAACATGAATTCAGTTTTATTTTTATTTTTTATAAATAGACTATGTCAGGGTGCCCAAGTATAACCCATTTTCAATGGTTTTAAATTGAAAAAACAAAATGTTTTTTCCCCCGTTTTCGTTTTCCGTTTTAAACTTTGAAACAGAAAAACGGAAAAACGTTTTTAGCAATTTTTTTTTTTTTTCTTTTTGTAAATTCATGGCGGGCCACTTAAAAACGGGCAGCGGGCCGCAGTTGGCCCGCGAGCCGTAGTTTGGCCACCCCTGTCTTAACCCATTGATACCTGATGCAGCATTTGCGTGTATATCCCTCATTTGTGTGTGTATCCCTTTAAGACCGCGAACCGCATCCACGGTCTTAAAGGGATACTAACAAGAAGCTGCCATCTCTAGGGCTGGAGCGTCGTGGATTAGTCTAGCACAGAGGAAACACGGGTAGCCATCGGTTTGGTTTGACCGGCATGCTCACACTGACGGTGCAGGGGCAAGCGACCATTTATTGAATCAAGCACACACAACATAACCACGCCCCTCAGACAATTGGCCTGAGAGCACATTCAAGAGTAACAGTGTTCAACAGTGTTCGTTTGTTCAACACCCCCACTTGCGCTTAGGCTGATCAATCATATACAATAGTCAAATACATTACATACATTTCATATTACACCCCAAAAACAAAATACACAAATTTATCAAGCTTGGCTTTACTTACAGGTTTGGTCAGGATATCAGCTACCATGTCTGTGGTTGGACAATTATACACAATAGTTATCTTGTCATCATTAAGAGCAGATTGAACAAAATGATATTTAATGTCAACATGTTTACACCTCTGACGACATACAGGGTTCTTAGACAAATGTTGTGATAATTTACTGACAATAAAGCTCAAGTCTGGTCTAGTACTTGTCATCACATAGATCAAACTGCCAACCACTTCTCGATACATTTTGGGGTTAATAGTTTCACCTTCATCATCAAAGTTCAGTTTATTTTCACATGGAGTTGATCTCGATTTGCAGTGAGTCATGTCAAACCTCTCCAAAATCTTGGCAATGTACCTTTTTTGATTCATCTTAATCTCATCTTTTCCTTGTGTAAAATCAATACCTAGGAAATGTTTCAGTTTACCAAGGTCTTTCATTTTGAATTTTTCGCTCAACATGTTTTTTACACTACAGAGTGTTTGACTGTCACTCGCTGCAATAATGAGATCATCAACCCAGATTATCAGTATGATTTTCTCACTTTCAGTTTGCATACTGTAAACACAATGGTCAGACGGATTTTGAACAAAACCTTTTTGGCTAAGGAAATCATGTAGCATTTTATTCCAATTCCGTCCTGACTGTTTCAGACCATAGATTGATTTGTTAAGCTTGCAGACCAGTTTCTCCCCCGTGTCTGACTTAACCTCAAATCCTTCAGGTTGTTCCATGTACAACTCACAATCAATGGGGGCATGCAAATATGCAGTTTTTACATCCATTTGATGCAGTTCCAAATCATACTGAGCTGCAATCTGCATCAAACTTCGTACAGAGGTCATATCTGCGGTAGGAGGAAAGGTCTCTTGATAATCAATCCCCTCAATTTGACTGTAACCTTTTGCAACATACCGAGCTTTGAACCTAGTCTCATCTGGGTTTTCTTTAACAGTGTAAACCCATCTGCCCCCCACTGTGCGTTTACCTTCTGGCAATGTGGTGAGGGTAAAAGTGTCATTCTCCCTCAGAGAATGCATCTCCTCCTGCATTGCCCTAGTCCACTCTGGTGAGCTCATAGCTTCGTTCACTGTCTGGGGTACATCACATATGATTCTGTAACAGTAGTCAAGATTGGTAAATGCATAGTTATCATCACATTTTACTCCACACTCATAATCTCTGTAACGCCTGGGAGGTCTCCTCTCCCTCTTTGGGTAACGTGTTGCCTCACTGCTCTCTCTTTCACCTATGCCTAGGTCTGGGGCAGGGGCACACACTTCTGTTTCCTGTTTTGTGATCTCAGCCTGTGGTGTGCTGCTCTCCCTACGCAACAACACATCCTCACTTGTGTCCTGATCTGTCTGAGTGTGAGATTCACTGACATGCTTTGTGACAAATTTCACCAATCTGTTCTTCACCACTTTTCCTGACTCTGGGTGAAAAACTAAATATGCAGGACTATTCTTGTCATAACCAACAAAGATTCCTTTAACACACCTGGAGTCTAACTTTTTCTTGTTCTGCTTGTATGCGTAGCACACGGACCCAAAAGTTCTCATTCTTGAGAGATCTGGCTTCTTTCCTGTCAGCATGTAATATGGAGTCTGTCCTACACGTCTGTTGAAACATCTGTTTCTGATGACTGCAGCAGTCTGAACTGCATATGTCCACAAACTCTTTGGTAGGCCGCTCTCTATCAACATGCATCTAGACATTTCGAGCATCGTTCTCCAACTCCTCTCTGCTGTCCCATTCTGATGGGGTGAATAAGGAGCTGAGGTTTCATGTCTAATAGCGTTCTTACTCAGCAGTGACTGAAATTCCCTGGACGTGAATTCTGTACCATTATCAGATCTCATGCATTTTAGCTTTCCATAAGGGGCAACATCAGCAATGAACTTCTCTGTAGCTTTTACTGTGTCACTTTTAGCTTTCAAAAAATATGTAAACACTGCTCCTGAATAATCATCAGTGAAAGCCTGGATATACCTGAAACCATCTTTTGCTGTCGGTTCCATTGGCCCTGTTAAATCTGTGTGTACAAGGTCAAGAGCACCTTTTGCTTTAGGATCGGCCTCTCGATTCCTGCTCTGAGCAAATTTACCTTGCATACACACTTCACATTGCAGTTTACCAGTTTTACCTTTAATTTTCATTCCTTCAGTAACACTTTGCAGTTTTAACACATCTTCATAATTACAATGACCTAGAATCTCATGCCAGGTTTGTACATCGTGACACCCATGACACCCATCAACATCATCTGTGGTAGTACTGAGGTAAAACAGTCTATCATGCACCTGAATGTTAAACGCCACACCGTTCCTGTGAACGAGTCTGTTCTGACCTTCTTTAAAGATGACTGTTGCTCCCTGGGTGGTCGCCGCCTTGACTGAGAAAATGTCCTGGGGGAAGGACGGGACGTACAGCGCCCCCCTCAGCGTTGTGTCCCTCACTCTACCTGCATCATCTCTCAGGCGAACCGTGGCAGTCCCCCGCTTGAGTGCGACGCCGCTGGTCCTCTCTCCATCCGCCAGCTCCAACACATGTTTGTGTGGCTCGAAACTCGTGTCGAACTCCTGGAACTTGGCGATGTCCCGGATGATGTGTGAAGTGGCCCCCGTATCGACCATGAGGCCTTTCTCCTCCACTCCACCGACCAGGGCTCCGTCCACCTGACCGACCTTGAAGGCGAACGTGTGGTCCTCTTCATCCACTGTCTGCTTCACCTGGTCACGTCTCCTCCGCCTGCAGTTCGCTTCTTTGTGCGTGGAACTCTTGCAAAAGCCGCACCACTGTCTCTGGTCTCTGCTGCCAGAAGCGGCTGTGCAGTCCACAGCCTTATGGCCCTTCAGGCCGCAGCAGGACAGTCTTGTGTTCATGCTGTCTCTTCCTCGCACTCTCATCACGCTGTCGTCATCTGAGCCAGCAGCACGGAACTTTTCGGTGCTCTCATAGCTCCGTAGCTTTGTTTTGAACTCGCCGAAGGTTAGAGTATCATCACTCTGTGTAATGTGAATGGAAAATGGCTTAAACAAGTCTGGTAGGCCCTTCAGGATCATTGCGGTCAACAAGCCATCGCTTAAAGTCTCTCCAGCATTTCTCAGTGCTGTGATAGCCGTCTCCGCACGAATAACATAGTCAGTGACGCTCTCATTCACGGCTTTCTGGAGAGAAGTCAGCTCTGTGTACAAGCTTATGACACGCGGCTTCCCCTTACCCGCGTAGTGTTCCCGCAGGATCTTCAGCGCCTTCCTGCCATCATCTGCCCCATCTCGCATCACAAGCGATAGAGCCGCACCCAGTCCCAGTATGGTGCTCTTCAGGCTCATCAGTCGCAGGTGTGCCAGGAACTTGGTTTCCCACAATTCGTAATTCTTTTCATCTCCGTCAAAACATAAACGATTCCATCGACTCCCAAAATCCCTTCTGGGCCCATAACCTGTTGAAGCTGCCATCTCTAGGGCTGGAGCGTCGTGGATTAGTCTAGCACGGAGGAAACACGGGTAGCCACAGATGCTGCATCAGGTATCAATGGGTTAAATGACAGTAAATCCTGAATGAATGACTGACTGGTCTAATCTGTGTGATTGACAGGAGAGATGAGTAGAGGAGCGGGGTTTTCACCACCAGCATTACGACCGGGACTGCAGTATGGGTAGAGTTTCTCAGTGAAGGTGCAGCCAGTAAAGGAATAGATCAGAGCTGCAGCATCTACGTCATAGAAGGAGACCAGACCCTCCTCATAATCCACAAACACCCCCACCTTCTGAGGCTGTGTCTTCAGAGAGATTAAGACATCAGCAGCTATGTACTCATTTCCATCCCTCAACACTATAGTCCAGAAGCCATCCTCTGGCCCCAGTATGATTCTTCCCTTCCTGTTGATCGACTCTTTGGCCACTCCTAAAGTCCACCTAGTCTTCCCTTTAACCTGAACCTCATAGTAAAACCTTCCTGAAGAGAAGCTCTGCTTTCCTAAGACGCTGGGATAAGAAAATCTCTCTGGGTTGTCTGGGAGATTCTCCTTTACATCAGCACGATTTACTTGTTTCCCATCATCAGACAGGATGAGATAGGGATTTGCTGTATCAGGATCTAGAGTCACATCCACGGCATACTGCTGGACCCTCTTCAGCTCAGCCTCAAGCAGCTTCTGCATCTCTTTCCTGAGAGTCTCCTCCAGCTGAGCCACAGCTCTCCTCACAGTCTCATCACATGATGAGTGGACACTGACCTCTGTCCAGTCCTTGGTGTGGGGAGGCGTCTTCAGGGATGGGAAGCTTTGGAGGAGGTGGAGGTGGTCTTCAGTGAGTAAGAGCTTCTCCACCTCAGCGCTTCTCTTCATCAGCTCAGATATTTCCTGTTCCAGCTCTTTAATTAAGCGTTCAGCCTGCTTCTCTGTTGTTTTCTGCTTCTCCTCAATCGTCTTAATGAGCTCAGCGTGGCCTCTCTGCGCAGACTGCATCAGAGCAGTGAACACCTGCACACTGTGTGCTATCATGCTGTCAGCATCTTCCTTGCTGAGCTTTACTGAGTGTTTGATCTCCTGAATCTTCAGCTGTCTCTCCTGGATCATCTGCTGAATTTCAGCCTCCGTCTTCCCCAGCTCAGCCTTCTTTCCTTCACATCCTTCCTTCAGAGGGACACATTGATGCAACTTGTGGTCTGACTCAGTGCAGACCTGACATACACACATCTGGTCAGTCTTGCAGAACCGCTTCAGTGATTTATCATGCTCTTCACATCTCCTGCCTTCCAGGTTCTCCACAGGATGCATCAGCTTGTGTCTTTTGAAGCCTTTGATGCTCTGGTGAGGCTCCAGGTGAATCTCACAGTAGGAGGTCAGACACTTCAGACAGGACTTCTGTGCCTTCCGTTTGGTCCCAATGCAGACGTCACAGGGAACTTCTCCTGGTTTGGCACAGCTGCTGGCATTCATCTGAGCTGACTTTCTGACCTGAACAGCCAACCCAGATATCAAAGTGTTGACATGAAGCTCTGGTCTTCCATTAAATCGGTGGTTACATATGGGACACAGGCACTGGGTACTAGCAGCCCAGTGGTGTGTGATACAGTTTTTGCAGAAGTTGTGTCCACATGGTATGGCGACTGGATCAGTGAATACATCCAGACAGATGGAGCATTGAAGCTGCTCTTCAGAGAGGAGACTGGTGGCAGCAGACATATCTAGACACGGACACCAAAAGTGAAAGTGTGAAATAACAATACTGTAACACACAATTCTTGAATATTCAAAAATATCAAAGTTACGGTAGATCATTGGAATATATGATCAAAAGTTATTTTGAGTTATGCAGTTACATTACATCATTTGACAAGTATCAGTGCAAAAGAAAACTGGGAAATTGGAAATCTGGATACAGCTAGATTATGTATCACTGCTCTGTTTATCAAAATAATAAAAGTAGCCACATAGCTCCGCCTCCGATGCAAAAGTTTAACGGGACACTAACAGATCTGATCTGCCAGCACACACAGGTTTGACTGGAGTTAAAAGTACTAGATACACACAGGTTTGACTGGAGTTAAAAGTACTAGATACACACAGGTTTGACTGGAGTTAAAAGTACTAGATACACACAGGTTTGACTGGAGTTAAAAGTACTAGATACACACAGGTTTGACTGGAGTTAAAAGTACTAGATACACACAGGTTTGACTGGAGTTAAAAGTACTAGATACACACAGGTTTGACTGGAGTTAAAAGTACTAGATACACACAGGTTTGACTGGAGTTAAAAGTACTAGATACACACAGGTTTGACTGGAGTTAAAAGTACTAGATACACACAGGTTTGACTGGAGTTAAAAGTACTAGGTACACACAGGTTTGACTGGAGTTAAAAGTACTAGATACACACAGGTTTGACTGGAGTTAAAAGTACTAGATACACACAGGTTTGACTGGAGTTAAAAGTACTAGATACACACAGGTTTGACTGGAGTTAAAAGTACTAGATACACACAGGTTTGACTGGAGTTAAAAGTACTAGATACACACAGGTTTGACTGGAGTTAAAAGTACTAGATACACACAGGTTTGACTGGAGTTAAAAGTACTAGATACACACAGGTTTGACTGGAGTTAAAAGTACTAGGTACACACAGGTTTGACTGGAGTTAAAAGTACTAGATACACACAGGTTTGACTGGAGTTAAAAGTACTAGGTACACACAGGTTTGACTGGAGTTAAAAGTACTAGGTACACACAGGTTTGACTGGAGTTAAAAGTACTAGATACACACAGGTTTGACTGGAGTTAAAAGTACTAGGTACACACAGGTTTGACTGGAGTTAAAAGTACTAGATACACACAGGTTTGACTGGAGTTAAAAGTACTAGATACACACAGGTTTGACTGGAGTTAAAAGTACTAGATACACACAGGTTTGACTGGAGTTAAAAGTACTAGATACACACAGGTTTGACTGGAGTTAAAAGTACTAGATACACACAGGTTTGACTGGAGTTAAAAGTACTAGATACACACAGGTTTGACTGGAGTTAAAAGTACTAGATACACACAGGTTTGACTGGAGTTAAAAGTACTAGATACACACAGGTTTGACTGGAGTTAAAAGTACTAGATACACACAGGTTTGACTGGAGTTAAAAGTACTAGATACACACAGGTTTGACTGGAGTTAAAAGTACTAGGTACACACAGGTTTGACTGGAGTTAAAAGTACTAGATACACACAGGTTTGACTGGAGTTAAAAGTACTAGATACACACAGGTTTGACTGGAGTTAAAAGTACTAGATACACACAGGTTTGACTGGAGTTAAAAGTACTAGATACACACAGGTTTGACTGGAGTTAAAAGTACTAGATACACACAGGTTTGACTGGAGTTAAAAGTACTAGGTACACACAGGTTTGACTGGAGTTAAAAGTACTAGGTACACACAGGTTTGACTGGAGTTAAAAGTACTAGGTACACACAGGTTTGACTGGAGTTAAAAGTACTAGGTACACACAGGTTTGACTGGAGTTAAAAGTACTAGATACACACAGGTTTGACTGGAGTTAAAAGTACTAGATACACACAGGTTTGACTGGAGTTAAAAGTACTAGATACACACAGGTTTGACTGGAGTTAAAAGTACTAGGTACACACAGGTTTGACTGGAGTTAAAAGTACTAGGTACACACAGGTTTGACTGGAGTTAAAAGTACTAGGTACACACAGGTTTGACTGGAGTTAAAAGTACTAGGTACACACAGGTTTGACTGGAGTTAAAAGTACTAGGTACACACAGGTTTGACTGGAGTTAAAAGTACTAGGTACACACAGGTTTGACTGGAGTTAAAAGTACTAGATACACACAGGTTTGACTGGAGTTAAAAGTACTAGGTACACACAGGTTTGACTGGAGTTAAAAGTACTAGGTACACACAGGTTTGACTGGAGTTAAAAGTACTAGGTACACACAGGTTTGACTGGAGTTAAAAGTACTAGATACACACAGGTTTGACTGGAGTTAAAAGTACTAGGTACACACAGGTTTGACTGGAGTTAAAAGTACTAGGTACACACAGGTTTGACTGGAGTTAAAAGTACTAGGTACACACAGGTTTGACTGGAGTTAAAAGTACTAGGTACACACAGGTTTGACTGGAGTTAAAAGTACTAGGTACACACAGGTTTGATTGGAGTTAAAAGTACTAGGTACACACAGGTTTGACTGGAGTTAAAAGTACTAGATACACACAGGTTTGATTGGAGTTAACACGTTCACTGCCAATGACGAGTTGACTCGTCAAAAAAAAATATTGGTGCTACGTGGATCAATGCCCCCCACGTCTCCTATAAAAATATTGGAAGTATTGAATGTGTATAATCTATTTTACCGACCAACTAAGTGGCGACAGTGCTCTCCCGACAGAGAGAAAGCCAACCAAATACAGCCGCGGGAGAAAGCCATTCTCAAGGAAATGGCTTGGCGATTTTACAGTCATCAGTCACCAGACTCGCCCGAGAGCGGCCACGCCAGCAGCAGCATACCGAGAGCGGAGAGCGGTGCTGGCGTGGGGGATTGCAAATTTGCATAATAGATTATGGGTGAAACACACTTTGAAACACCCGCAGAAAGGCCAGAATCGCACGCATTCCGAAAACCCAGAAACGAACGAGCCTCATTCTCATACTGTAGGCGAAAACGCTTTCACGCTGCTGCACACGGGCGGACAACGGTGGGGGGTTCCAAAAATAGACTGGGTGGGCAGCATAAAGCCTAGAATCGCACAAAGCTTCATCAAAGCTCTCAACCGAAAATCCAAGAAACGATTGAGTCCCATCCACAGTCCACACTCGCCACACTCGCCGACGAGGGGCCGCCAGAGAGGGAGGCTGCTCACTGCTCAGACAGGCAGGAGAAACTGGCTTGTGACAAACGCCACCAGACACGCCCACGGAGGGAGGAGTTTGAAAGAGAGGGTGTTCAGAACTATATTGTTCAGATGTCTGATCTCTCACTGATGCCAAAAATAAATGGTTAAAGTGACTGTTCTGCCTGTTTGATTGAATTTCACAAAACTGCGATTATCTCAGCTTCCTGTCTCAGACGCTGAAACCATGCTGTACTCAACGGCTAATATCTACATAACTACTAACTCTACAAACTAACTCTTTTAGACAGAGAAAGCACACATTCTATTAGTACTTTTGTGAACTTCGTGTTCACAAAGTCCAAGCAGAAAATTATCCTCGGCTCTTGTAAAATGAGCCAGAATCCTCAAAAAACGGCTTGGCAGAAGCTACCTACAGTAAAAAAAAAATGGCTGGCAGTGAATGTGTTAAAAGTACTAGGTACACACAGGTTTGACTGGAGTTAAAAGTACTAGGTACACACAGGTTTGACTGGAGTTAAAAGTACTAGGTACACACAGGTTTGACTGGAGTTAAAAGTACTAGGTACACACAGGTTTGACTGGAGTTAAAAGTACTAGGTACACACAGGTTTGACTGGAGTTAAAAGTACTAGGTACACACAGGTTTGACTGGAGTTAAAAGTACTAGGTACACACAGGTTTGACTGGAGTTAAAAGTACTAGATACACACAGGTTTGACTGGAGTTAAAAGTACTAGGTACACACAGGTTTGACTGGAGTTAAAAGTACTAGGTACACACAGGTTTGACTGGAGTTAAAAGTACTAGGTACACACAGGTTTGACTGGAGTTAAAAGTACTAGATACACACAGGTTTGACTGGAGTTAAAAGTACTAGGTACACACAGGTTTGACTGGAGTTAAAAGTACTAGGTACACACAGGTTTGACTGGAGTTAAAAGTACTAGATACACACAAGTTTGACTGGAGTTAAAAGTACTAGGTACACACAGGTTTGACTGGAGTTAAAAGTACTAGGTACACACAGGTTTGACTGGAGTTAAAAGTACTAGATACACACAAGTTTGACTGGAGTTAAAAGTACTAGATACACACAGGTTTGACTGGAGTTAAAAGTACTAGATACACACAGGTTTGACTGGAGTTAAAAGTACTAGGTACACACAGGTTTGACTGGAGTTAAAAGTACTAGATACACACAAGTTTGACTGGAGTTAAAAGTAGGCTACTAGGTACACACAGGTGCAGGCACTGGCACACCAGCTGCGTTTACATACACACTTTTTCCTCAATCTGATTGAAATCAATTGGATTGAAGATTTAAATGGGATGATGTGATTTAATATCATCCGGTGTTTACATGCGGCGACACATTTAATTGAACAGGCTGTGTGACATGCGGAAAAGTGATGAATAGCTACAACTTGACAGGTCTGCCAACTCTCGCTTTGACCATGAGACAAGCAAACAAGCTATTTATTGACACTTCACTCTCTTCACGCCACAAGTAGGATACATTTTCTCACAGTGAAACATAAATGCATACTGTAATTAACACCAGTATAGCATGCGTGAATTATGCCAGACATATGGACTGTCACACGGAAATGAGACAGGGAATCCTGAGCCTACTACATTATATTGTATACGGTAGCCCCACAGACATTTAATTAAGCTCATTATTTTTCCAAGAGAGACGAGGCCAATTTTCAAGACAGACGTGCTACATTTTTAAAAGGATAAATCTTATGTTCACATAGTGGAAAGATTTGATTACAATATGTAAAAGAAATCAACACATGAATGAGAGACTTTCGCCTGTTAACTGAAGGACTGGATGTTGTTCCCAGTAAAAAGGAAAGGAAAGTCACTCTGCCACTTTATTTGATTGAAGCTTTATTGAGCCATCCACTCTCTCAGTAACAATCTGCTCCACACACACAATACCACACATGAACTGTAGAGGGCAGCAGTCTGCTCTGTTGGTCACTGAACAAACACTGGAACATCTGGGGGTGAAGTGCCTGGCTCAATGGAGAGGAGGAGGACCGCTGAAGATTCTCCAGTTTGCAACATTAACAGTTTCAACAACATAGCCTCAAACTGTGCATGACAGAAACAGATTTCTATCTGTTCCACTTTATACTTTATAACACTGACACTCCAACTGACATGTAGCTGAAAACATTAGCATTTACACTGTTAACACACAAACAGCTACTGGATACGGTGGATTATGTTAAATGGTTTTGAGCTTTAACTGCAGTGGAGTGTCTGTAGATAGTAGCCTGAGTGGAAAAGCTATAGAAACTGGTTCATTTTGAGCATGCTTTCATAAGATTCATAAAGAAATACTCCAACATTATATGATGTGCTACACCTGGAGCAGCAAGAAACATTATTTTAAAGGAACCCGTTTGGTTTTTTTTCACTGTCACCACCTATCAATGCTACATTTAAAGCTGCTTAACATCTAGAGACACATGTTACCAAATACAAGCTCAAAACAGCTAACAAGAGTAACAGCTTGTTGTTAGCACTAAGCATCACAATAAACTACTACATTACATTCAATGCAAAAAAATCTCCATCATAACCATTAATCTGTTGAGTCTTAAAATAATATGAATATTAAATATATTATTAAAATAATATCTGCAGTGGGGTGAGATGATTTCAGTTACTTTATTATAACATAATTCATCTTGTTTCATGAGTATCCAAAAAGTGGTTAAAACAAGATGATCTCACTTCATGAGCACAAATTAAGATTTCAATAAAATAAGGTTTTTGGGCATCTGGGTAGTGCAGCAGTAGATTCCCTTCCTACCAACACGAGGGTCACAGGTTCGAGCCCCCGTGTTACCTCTGACTTGGTCGGGCGTCCATACAGGCACACTTGGTCTGTCTGCTGGTGGAAAGCCGGATTAAGGGCGTGTTCTGGTCGCTACACTAGCGCCTCCTCCTCTCAGTGCTCACTCAGCATCACTGTTGGGTCTGTTGAAGTTGACAGCAGCATACTGGACCTCCTCCTGTCTCTGGGGCTGAGCTGATTGGACAGCGAAGTAGAGAGGAACCTCCTCCTGTCTCTGGGGCTGAGCTGATTGGACGGCAGAGTAGAGAGGAACCTCCTCCTGTCTCTGGGGCTGAGCTGATAGGACGGTGGAGTAGAGAGGAACTTCCTGGTTCTTAGAAAAGTGGGCGCTGCTTAGTGAAGCTTAGGCTGCTCTGTTGGTTTGCTCTGTGCAGCAGGGATGGTCATGGGTGTCTTTAGGCCTGGGCATTGGGGGCTATATATAGCCCCCAATGTTTTATGAACTGTTTTTGTATTAGCCCCCAGATCTATTCATCTGTCATTCATGCTTTAAAGCCCTCAAATATAAAATGATATGATAGCCTATAATTGATCAGGAATGCAACAATTTGCTTCCTCTCTGTGTGCAAGTAACCTATAGAAGGAAGAGACATCACAGTGTTCAAATGTTGCATTGGGGCTAGACTTTGAGGACAGTTGTATTGAAGTGAATGGAGGCACGGAAAGTCCCACTATAAACCATCATACAGTATCTGTGTTGTTTCACCTTTGATTGTAAAATCCAAACACTGTGATGTGAGCAGTGTTGGGCTCGTTACCTTAAAAAAGTAATATATTACTCGTTACTCGTTACTCTTTTTAAAAGTAATATTACTTTACTTATTACTCCATGCCAACAGTAATTTGTCTACTCGTTATTACTTTTCCGTTACACCCCACAAAATTGGTAATTGCATCCTTTCTCATCAAAATTCAGACGCGTATGTGTGAATACAGGTCTAATCACTTTGTCGGCGCACAGCTAAAGCTTCAAACTAGCTAGTATGAATCCATAAGTTACATGCTTGATGAAGAGCACAGCTGGCTCAAATTGATGACAAGACGCAATCTTTTAAACAGCTTCTGTTATCAATAACGCAGTAAGTGCACTGCCAACACAATACAAGATATACATCTTTGCATAACAAGTTTGTACATTAGCCCTGCAACATTAACCTGACAATAATAGCAATGTTACATTGATTTTTCAACCGATAAAAGCCAATAAATGAAATGTCATCCAGCAGTAGACAGATCTTGTCAGATTTAACGTTACATTTCTCTGTATTTTAATAGCTTCACGGTTTCAATCTGTGCTCACCTTTGGTGGTAGTCTAGTCCATGAGCTTCATATTGTACTGTCCTCGTAACGTTAACGTTATGTGTTTTAGGAGGTTTGAGGTGTTTTTCGCAGTGGAAAGTCTGAACACAGGTTGAAGTTACATTTGACTTTGATGTTTAAGTCACCTTTCTTCCCGACAAAATCAAAGTAATGGGACAATATCCAGCCGCTGAAGGCGGACATTCCTCTATGGCTCTGCTTCCAACCGAACACGGTGACATCACGCATTGTTGTCAACTAACCTTATATGCCATGCTGCTTGGAGACGCTTGGAGCTTGTTTGGTCACGTGAACGTCGAGTGCATGTCGTTTTGCAGCACATCGCAATCACGGAATGGAATAAACAAAAGTAAGGATGTAACGAGTTGTTTTATCTTGGGGTAACAGTAATATTATTACTGCAATTTTATTAGTAATTCATTACACTACGGTACTCGTTACTGGGAAAAGTAATATTATTATAGTAACACGTTACTAGTAACTAGTAACGTGTTACTGCCCAACACATGGATGTGAGTGATGTCTTTTGCTTCTTTATAGGTTCCTTCTCAGTTTGTCAATCAAGGCTAATGCTGAAGTTGAACATGAATTTACTATGGGGACTGTCTGGAACCCTCTTAAGGACCCCTGGTGGTCCTCAGACCCCACTTTGAGAACAACTGATTTAGTTTTTCAGTATTCATCTCAAATTGCTTGAAATGTGTACAATTACCTGTGTACAATTACCAATTACCCCAACGACCTCCCTAAAGAGGGCTGGGCTAAGCCCCCAATGTCTTCAGACCCTAGAAACGCCCCTGCATGGGGATGGGGCTCTGGCGTACAGCGGAGATGGTGTCATACACAGCACCAGGGTGGCTTAACTGGGTAGAGAACATAGAACATATTATTATTATTATTTTACATTACATTGCATTTTAGTATTTTGGCTGATCCCTTTTATCCAGAACAACATAAAATGATCACAACTAGGTTAGACTGATTTGGGCTTTTGAACGCTGATTCTCAATAGCAATATTTTTTATATTGAAGGTGCAGACAGCCATTGTTTGGTATAGTGTTTGTAAGTCAATGTAGTTGTGGTCTTGGAGAAACCTCCATCATATTGGTGGTAGATGACATGCCGACAATTCTTTTAACAAAAGGCTGATATTGTAAACTCATACTTCAGTCTAACCTAATTACAAGATGCTTTAATTCCTACATTGCCATCATGACAAGCAACTATACAAAGGTCAAAGCTGCAGTGCCCATACAAATAAAGAAAATATATTTCTGTTCACTAGAAACATATTTATGACAGACCAATTTAAGAAATAAGAGCAAGGGAGAAAAGCTCTAACATTTCCCAAACAAGACAGAAACATGCACAATGTTTATATTTTTGCAATGGACTTGTTTAGTTATTGTACTTCACCTGCTCATAGATGTCTGTTGTCCCAGGTACGGGGGGTTGAGTGGAGGTCCTCTTTCTTCTGGTTAGTGCAACAAATGAATGAATGAATGAATGAATGAATACATTTTAGACAAGAGATTGAATGGCATTGTTCTGAAACAGATCACAGCTCACCTCATCCACAAGAAGACAGAGAGGAGTATGACAGCCAGGAGAGCAGCAGCGGTTCCTGCAGCTGCTGCTACTGTATAAGGTAAAGGTAAAGGTAAAGTCCCACAATGTGTGAAATTTGTTCTCTGCATTTGACCCATCCCCTGGGGGAGCGGTGAGCGGCAGCGTGCGCCGCGCTCGGGAATCACATGGTGATTTAACCCCCCAATTCCAACCCTTTGATGCTGAGTGCCAAGCAGGGAGGCAAACGGGTCCCATTTTTATAGTCTTTGGTATGACTCGGCCGGGGATCGAACTCACGACCTTCCAGTCTCAGGGCGGACACTCAGACCACAAGGCCACTGAGCTGGTTAATATATAGTATATAGTCCATGTCCCTGTGTCTGTGATCAAATTAAATGTGAATTAGGTGGAACAGTTTTTTAAGTTAATTTGTTATGTTGTATGTTATGATGTTAAGGAGTAAATTTGTCCATCACTACATCAGATTTCTGTCACTTGGACTCCAGAAAGACTGTAGATGCCTGATTGATCTACAAATCACTTCCAGTACCAAATACCAAATCTAATCTATCCCATTTACTGTAATTCTCAGATTATTCCAGTGGTGGAGCATCTACCTGCATGCATTCATCTTCAGCAAAGGTATAATAGATTTAAGCCCTTGATTTACAGTCTTCTTAAAATGGATGTATAGCATTGTTGTAGAAAATTGATTGCTGCAAGCCATACAGATATACAGATATACAGATGTTAATAAAATATCCACCAGTCAGAAATAAATATGTTGTTATTGTGTAAGTGATGTAATATGTTTGTGATTCTTAATGTGATACCGTAATAAGGAACAATTATGAAGTTCAAATGCAAAATAACCTATACCTGTAACACCTAAACACACCTCATGAAATATCTTAAAGCCGTACTCACCTGTGACAGTGAGAGTCTCTTCAGGGGAGTTGATGTGTTGGAGGGTTGTGACAGCACAGGAGTAGGTTCCTGCATGCTGGCTGCTGCCTGGGTCCAGAACCAGGTGTTTGTGCTGGCTCTCTGGTGAGGTCAGAGGTCGTCTGTTGTAGTACCAGATGTAGGTGGTGTTGCCGGCCAGAGGACAGCTGGTGCTACAGGTCAGTGTTACTCTCTGGCCCTCTGTCACCACAGCAGATGCAGTCACCTGCACTGTCAGGGCTGAGAGATGGTTAGACTGATCACTCAGTGTTAAAGATATATTTCAATCGGGACAAAATTATGGAAGGATGTTCTTATTTCATTATTGAAATCACAGATGGAAAATGTTAAATGATAAATGACACAATAAAAACTAAAGCTTACCTGTCACAATTAGAGTGACTCCAGGAGCACCAGATTTTTGCTTTTCCCGGTCATCTATTAGGAATTTGAATGTGTATTCTGCTGAGTCACTTTTTGTCAGGTTTGTGATTCTCAGGACGTGTTGGTTCTCCATGTTGTCATGATACACATGACGTGCATCTTCTATCACACTTTCACTAAGCACCATGCCAGGTTTCCTTATACTATAACCTAATTTAGGCTTGGACTGGTCACTGGGATATGAGTAATCACTAGAAATGTCCACTGAAGAGCCTTCCAGGGCACAGATTCTCCTGCTGACGTAATTCACACTCCAGCAGTTCTTACCCTCAGTACCTGAAATATAGATGAAAGACTAAAAGTGAAATCTCACTTTAAATGATTGAATATCACTTTTAAATATAATACTCGCATCATTTGATAATCTATGGTGAAGAGAGACATGAAGGAATGGGGACAGTATGTGACAGTTATAGAATGTGCCTTAGACCAGTGGTTCTTCTCAACAGGGGCGGACTGGGATCATAATTCAGGCCGGGCCGGGCCGTTTGAAGCCCAATTTGGGCCGTTTGAAGCCAGATTTGGGCAGTTTGAAGCCCAATTTGGGCCGTTTGAAGCCAGATTTGGGCCATTTGAAGCCCAATTTGGGTCGTTTGAAGCCAGATTTGGGCCGTTTGAAGCCCAATTTGGGCCGTTTGAAGCCCAATTTGGGTCGTTTGAAGCCAGATTTGGGCCGTTTGAAGCCCAATTTGGGTCGTTTGAAGCCAGATTTGGGCCGTTTGAAGCCCAATTTGGGCCGTTTGAAGCCCAATTTGGGCCGTTTGTTTGAAGCCCAATTTGGGCCATTTGAAGCCCAATTTGGGCCGAGTCCAATTTTACAATGAGATGCACCCACTTTAACCCTGAAGTGTAATTATTACTTCAGACTAACTAATAAAGTAATAAAACCACTAGTAAACCAGTAGGCGGCGCCTGGCCTGCTGTTCAGTGAGTGGCCTGACTGCGGGCACCAAAAACAAAATTATGCAGTCCGCGCCTGCTTCTCAACCTTTTTGAGCCGTGACCCCCCAAAAACTCACTCAGTCACTGAAATCAGTTTTTATATTTTATATAGCTTTATAATAGATTAGACCAGGGGTGGGCAATTATTTTTCATGGGGGGCCATATGAAAAACCCAGATTGTTGCCGGGGGGCGAACAAATATTGTTATGCCGTAACCCATGGATGGGTAACTTTGATGATAGAGAGGGCCACAAAAAATTTCCTCGCTACCAGGTTTTGCTGAGGGCCGAACGGCGCCAGCGCAAAAGATTTGGTGCATTTGAAGCCAGGTTTAGAGGAATAACTAATTTTAAATTAACAGTTGTGATGTCATTATTCAGTCTTAACATACAGTCCATGGTCTTAACCACCAATATTCGATCCTTTTCTCACTCACTCCTATGTCACCACCTGCTCTCAGGGCTTGAAATAAACTTTTTTGACCACCTGCCAATATGGCTGCTAGATTTTAAAGTTACCAGCCAATTAGAATTTCCACTAGCTGAAATGTTTTTCTTGAAATAAATCAGAATATGAGTGGGTTAATTTAAGCATAAGTATCAGTAAGTGTCCCGGGATGATCAAAGCCTGGGTTGAGGGTCACACAAACAAAAATGCAGTCTTGAAGCTAAATAAATCCAAAACCAATGAGTTATTTGAGTTATTTAAATTTCTACTTCAATGTAGCCTTTTACTCATAAAGATTATTGAAAGATATTCCATATTCCAGACTGAAATGCTATAACAGAAGTGGAGTATTGGCCAGAATATGACATGAACATTTGGACACTTATTCAGCGGGTATCTTGCATGTTGCGTTCAGGTGCACTGTGTGTGTAATTTTTTTTTTTTTTTTTTTTTGCAATTCCATCCCGGGCCACACACACACGGGCCGCGGGCTGTATTTTGCCCATGTGTGGATTAGACCATTGGTATGGGAGATTTAATCTGCATGGGAGAAAAACAATTTCTTTTTTTCCCATTTCATCATCCCTCGCCCCCCTAATAATCTCACGACCCACTGCCTTAGACCACAGAGCCACCAGGATGCCCCAAATATTTGTTTTTTGTTTTGCAAAATAAATCAGCATTGTTTTTTGGTGAAGTTCTCCTTTATGCAATGATATTAATCTCATAAATATGGTGTGACCAGGAAAAACACATTGTGATTAATATAATGGGCGGCTGTGGTTCAGGGTGGGTCGTCCACTTATCATGTTGGTGGTTCGATCTCCGGCTCCTCCTCAAAGTGTCGTTGGGAAAGATACCGAACCCCAAATTACCTCCGATGGTTGTGCCAGCACCCTTTAGCCGTTTTCAGACATGCGCTTTTTACCGGTAAATGACCGGAAAGCGGTCTAATGCCTTCATGTGTGAAAGTTGTTTTCCGGTATAAGCGTGACCCCGTCATCGTGGACATTTCACCAGTTCCTAGGTTGTCAGAAGAGCGGTATGGCTGCTTCATGTGTGGGCGTGCCCCCCCCCCCTCTCCCAAAAGACCCTTCAGTCCAGCCCGACAGTGACACAGACAGCGAAAATGGCAGCGGCTTGAGTCTTGCAAGCCGCCCAACGCTTGTTGAGAAAGCAAATGCACGAAGCGAAATGTGGAAGTATTTTGCTTACGTTGCTGACAGCGAAGGCAAGCCCCCTGGACACATCAAACGAAGCCAGTCTGTAAAAAGTGCTTCAATGCGACACAGGTGAACGGATAAACATCGAACCAGCCACGCTATTTCTCTCCGACAGGGATCCCTACTTCTTCAAATATTTCAGTTCAAAGACTGGTTAGCGAATGTGAAGGATACAACATACATGCCCTCTTAAGTCAAACGAGTGTGATTTATTGTGTGACAAGCAAACTTATTTCACCATCGGAGTTTTGCCGACCCCCAAAATAAGGAGGATTCCCCATCCAAGTGCACACGTCACTCCCCACCCGCTCTGCAGTGCCCCCCCCCCTCAAATACAGGCAATTTTGCTGCTATATTCACACATGTGAGCCCTCAGGTGTGAAGGGAAATTCCGGGAAATGGCCGATATTGATTTACAGGCAATGTTCCTCTACGCATGTGTGAAAACGGCTTATGTGTTGTAAATCACTTTAACTGGTCGGTAGACTAGAAAAGCGCTATATAAATGCAGTCCATTTACCAAATACAGTGTAGCGCATGGGAGGATCACGCTATTTCCCCCTAGTTCAGCTCACCCCTGAACAGGCGCCCCGACCGACCAGAGGAGGCACTAGTGCAGTGACCAGGACTCATACCCCACCGGCTTCATACCTGCAGACACGGCCAATTGTGTCTGTAGGAACGTCTGTCCAAGCCGGAAGTACCGCTGCTGGGAATTGAACCCGGGTCTCTGCAGTGGTAGCAGAGTGCTTTTACCTCTACACTGCCCAGACGCCCCTCAGATCATGTTTCTTACTGTCTTTTAAACATTGCAGACTAATCAAATGAAAGTTTCATGCCAGAATTTATACAGTAGGCCTACTGTGAGTTGTTTCATACTCACAAACTGCAGGAGAGCGTAGATCCTCATGGTTTAGCAGCTCACAGGAGTAGCTGTTAACAGAACTGGAAGTAGAGATGTCTTTGTAGGTTAATTGTCCATTCTTCAACCAGGTGTAGGTGGGTTTGGGGTCAGTCAGAGTGCAGTTGGTGTTACAGGTCAGTTTGACATACTTTCCACCTCTGGTTACCTTACCAGGACTCACTTCAACATGTAGTTCTGTTGGGAGATGATGAATACATTTTTCATCAGTTACATGGCAATTTTTTTGATTATATGTTTAATGTGAAAAAGCAAAGCAGGCTTATAAAAAAATGACAGGAAGTCATTGTGCCAGTAACAAAAGGTAACATTTTGACTTGTGGAGGAGAAGACATCTTCTGTTATTACTGTTTGCCCATAGAGGCTGATAAACATTCTAGATTATTTAATTTGATAATTTGATTGTATAATTTAATTTGATCTTTTATCCCCATCCCCCACCCCGAACCCAGGACCTTTTAGCTGTGAGGCGTCAGCGCTACCACTGCGCCACCGTGCCCCCCCCCCCCCCCCCATTCTAGATTATTTAATGCAGTAACCTACTTGTGTGAGTTACTGAGTAAACAGGATGGAGAACAGCTCTAACCTGTGGGATATGTGATGGAGCAGGGCTGCTGAGAACACATCCTCCCTTCAGCATAGGTCACACTAAAGCAGGCTGATGTGACAGAATCTAGAGGAAAAGACACAACATGCAGTCTTATAATGAACTTCATTAGGGTACTGGAGTGGAAACCTATAGGGGGGGGGGGGTACATTACAGTAGCCTATTATATTAATGAGCATAATTAGTTAAACATTTGTTTGATGACAATATTTTTTAATCATAATTTTGTTTTTTCATCATAGCTATAAACAGCCCTTTTATTTATTTTTTAACAAAATAGAAGTCTTTCCATTTATTTCTTGTTTCTTTATCATAATCTCAAAGAAGTTATGAGCTAATGTCACCACTGACCCACTGAGACTTCAGGGGCTCTGAGCTGCTCGTAGCCTTTGACAGCACAGGAGTATCTGACTGCTTCCTCACTGCTGACCAGGTGTTGGTACCAGGGAGACCAGTCCTGATAGAGAAACACTCCATTCTTGTACCACATGTGGACTGGAGGCTTTTCAGTCAGATCACATCTGGTGCTACACATCAGTGTTACTCTCTTTCCCTCTGTCGCTGTCACAGGAATCACCTTCACCTGGAGGTCTGAAATGACAAATGACTGTTAAACATACTGATATTATTCTCAAAGTAATAAATCACTGAGAAAGAACCACTGTACCTGTAACACGGAGATAAATATCACTGGACCAATTCCATTCTGAGTTGTCAGTAGCGTCTCTGCAGTAGTATTTATTTGCATCAGTCTTTCTTAGATCATTGATTGTTAGAGTGGAGTTACTCTCTTTAGACTTATCATACATAACACGATCATCTACAGAGACCTCATTCTTCTGGCCCTCCCAGTCTGCAGTATACCATGTCTTGTTTGAAGTGGGATGTGTAACTGAGCAGGGCAGATCCACTGATGAGCCCTTCAAGGCACAGATGTGGCTGCAGCTTGCTTGTCCCAGAAATCCTGAAACAGAAGCTGACATGATCAAAAGATCTGGACAGATTTCTTCATCTAAAATCATGGCTTTATAGGCTAATTGAAAGATGATAGCATGCTGTGAATTAAGTGCACTTGAAAAAGTTCATTTTAGCACTAGGAAGACCACAGCAGTCATTTTGACCTTTTTGAAATTTACATGACAATAACTTTGTTGAATTTAAAAATACAACACTACTGCTATCTGACTTTTCCTAAAAGTGTCTGTATTGTCATTTAAAGTCGTTTTTGTATGAATTACACAAAAGGCAAAGAATATTATGGTTTTTACCTAGAAAGACCTTCGGCGGTCATTTTCAGTTCACTGAATTTCTCAGGGGTTCTAGACCAATTTTTTTGTCTATATTTTCACATTTTGGTGTTGTCTTGTCTTTTTAAAATATATCTTAACACAATAATTGCATTAATCTCTCAATTGGGTATTTGTCATGAGAGATAATAGAGTTTGGAATCTAGTGGTCAAAATGACCACTTACGGTCGTTCTAGTTATGGTATTCTGGTCCTTCTATAGTGTTAACACGTGTTTACCTTGCTACTTCATTAGCAAAATCTTCAGATTATGACTTATATTTTCTAAGTAAGTCTCTTATTGAAAATGTGCTCTTCAATTGGCCAACATACCAAAAATCAATAAAACAAAACTTAACACAGACAAAAGTCCCAACACCATTAAGGGCCACAGTGTACAGGTTAACTGATAGTGTTGTATCAACATCAACATCAACATCTTCTTCTGCAACTCCACTTTACAAATGATCATTATTTGACAAGAGATAAACACAATCACTTCATACCTGAGAGGTACAGCAAAGCCACAAACACACATCCAGGTTCTGCCAACAACATGGCCGCAGTCCTTCAACCTCCACAAAGATGACTGAAGAACAATATTTGAGGCGTCCGTATCACAAATCCATCATTCATGAAATGATTTGTCCAAATCAACAGCACTCTGCTGACAGAGTGAGTGAGGGCTGAGAATGTAGAAGTTGTGCTTTTGGACAGAGTCAGTGTGAGGGCGGTCTGCACAAATCATGCATCTCTGATCACACATTCACTTCCTTCCTCTTTACAGGAAGTTATTACCGTTCTACGCAAATTAACCTCTAGCAAAGAATCTATGAAGCTGTCAAAATAGGCCTGACTCTCAAAACTGAGTTGTGGGACCCACAAAACTGTTAAAAAGAGTAAACATGCACATGCAAACTAAAAAGGGCAGGTGGCAGGTGCTGAGCTGAAAGTGAACAATATACAAAAAGAATAAAACCGCTCGCACACTGCAGGGCTCCAGTTTCAGTGAATGATTTATTATTGTGTCACGGACCGGGTGTAGTCAGTGACAAAAGGGAGTTCACACATGAGTTTAAATACCAAAAAGTAATTTATTTAAGTCAAAATAACCCCAAAACCAACCCAAACAAAAGTATCAGTATTGTAAAATGGTAGAAATCAGTCATGTTTGCAGCGTATGGATGAGTGAAGTATAGTGTGTGTGAGTGTATGGATGTATGAATGTAAAAGTAAAGTATAATATGGCAGGACCCTGAGACCTGGGACCAGCAGCTCGGATGAGGAGGAGAGAGAGAAATGTCAGGTAAGACATGTTGTAGCCTGCCTCTCTAACCAAGCCCAGGTGAGGAATATTGGGCTGACGACCTGCCCCACTCTGCCAATCACCTCCACTGATGGGAGGTGTCAGCCACAAACAGGCAGAGGGGGAGGGCCGTCACAATTGCACCAATTGTCATTGTACTCTGACAATTGGTGCAATAAATCAACAAAACTGTCATATTCTGACAAAAAGTTTATGTTATAGCTGCAGAGCATCAATACTAGAAACTCTTTAGTAAAAGGCTCATCTGTTTTTAGAGTCTGTTGGCTCCTTGTGTAACATGCAGCAGTGTGCAAAGGTGTGAAAGTTCTCAGAGTCAGGGCGGAGAGATGTGAAGATGCTGGTGGTGGTGGTTTGTGTGTGTGTGTGTGTGTGTGTGTGTGTGTGTGTGTGTGTGTAGGTGTGTGTGTGTGTGTGTGTGTGTGTGTGCGCGTGTGTGTGCGCGTGTGTGCGTCTGTGTGTGTGTGTCTGTGTGTGTGTGTGTGTGTGTGTGTGTGTGTGTGTGTGTGTGTGTGTGTGTGTGTGTGTGTGCGTGTGTGCGTCTGTGTGTGTGTGTGTGTGTGTCTGTGGTTGGCTGATGGTGGAAACAACTTTGCATCAGTCAGAGGAAGATACATCAGCAATATTTTATATACTGCAGAACAGAACATGTCCATCTGGAGACATTCTATATCCTTTTGGAACCTTTGTCATGGTGGCCCTGCATTCATTCATCCTCATCAGTTTATTGAGGGCCTGGAGCCTAACGGTTGTAACTGTGTTATAGTAGATTTTACAATAGAGCCTAAACAAATTGTCATCAAACTTGGATCAGCTGCTGTTACTACATAAGCACTTTTTTTTTGCTAGTATAAAAAATGATTGTACAGTATGTGTCCCAGCCAGGACACAACTTATTACTCGTAGCACAACAGCCTTTTTTCTATTGACTGATGCACTTTACTTTTTATTTTATTATTTTTTGGGCATTTTGCCTTTATTAGACAGGACAGTGGGCAGACAGGAAGGGTGGAGAGAGAGAGAGAGTGGATGACATGATGCAGCAAAGGACCTTGAGTCAGATTCAAACCCATGTCGGCTGCATGAAGGGCCGAGCCTCCGTGGTACGCGTGCTGACATCACTGATGACATAGTATACATCTCCCCCCTATTGCAGAGAGTTGACAACAGCGGTGCAGACATCATCAGCCTATCAGTGTCTGTCATGAATCACTGATGACATCACATTTGCTGTATCCATGGCACTTTGCCAGGGGGTCCGCGAAAAGTTTTCAGGGGGGAGGGGGGGGGGGGGGGACTTTTTGTGTGTGCAAAAGCTTCATAGTTCAACGAAAATATGTTATGCTTTAAATCTAAAATGGTTCATGGATTACATTCTAATCTGACGAACCTATCAATTTAAATGTCAAGCACGTTACCGTGGAAACAAGCTGAGCCCAAAATCACAAATCACAATGAGGGGGTCCCCTGGTATATTTTCTATCTTATAAGGGGTCGTTGGCTGAAAAACATTTGAGAACTGGTTTAAGCCACCAAATTCCTACTGCTCTGTATTTTCTTTTCCAGACCGTCATCAGATAGCGCGTCCAACTGAATATATTGTAATGCTGTAGACTATTCATTATTATGGTTGTTATAACACATACCGCACGTCCAGTTCAAAGAGAAAACTTTTCCACAAGCATCAACTCGAGCACTTTGTTCTAAACTCATTTAAGTTGTGAAAACAATCTGTCACCCTGAGTCTACAGTTAGTAACATGGTGAGAGATCTTTAAATTGTGAAGATCTCTCACCCACAGTTAACTGGCAGGGTTAAGAAAAGCCTGACTGTGGTGAACACACTTGAGGAAGTAGTTTTCAGCCTGCCTTCTCAAAGTTCCCCCAGTGAACAGGTTTTCTCTCACCACACAAAATGCTTGAACTGGACACATTTGAATGTGATCACGATTCTCATTATGCATATATTCTCTTAGTATTAAATATTCATTTTGGCCGTGGAGTATGCTATGCCTAATATATAAAGAAAATATGACAAAGCTTATAAACAACTGAATTTTAATGGGTGGTGCCCCACCAACAAGGCAGATTAGCTGGTGCCCCTGGGCACTCGCCTGATGCGATATATGAATAATCCGGCCCAGAGTCTTAGTTATTATTCTGGTCTAAATTGTGCGCTGTGAGGAGGGGGGAGGGGCTTTATGCATCCAGGTCCAGGGGCCTGTCATGTCATAATCCACCTATAAGTGGGACATCATCAGTCACCACTGGCCCACTCGATGATTGTGGGGCATGACATCATCAGTCACATCACTCGATGATTGTGGGGCATGACATCATCAGTCACGTCACTCGATGATTGTGGGGCATGACATCATCAGTCACCACTGGCCCACTCGATGGTTGTGGGACATGACATCATCAGTCACATCACTCGATGATTGTGGGACATGACATCATCAGTCACATCACTCGATGATTGTGGGGCATGACATCATCAGTCACGTCACTCGATGATTGTGGGGCATGACATCATCAGTCACCACTGGCCCACTCGATGGTTGTGGGACATGACATCATCAGTCACATCACTCGATGATTGTGGGACATGACATCATCAGTCACATCACTCGATGATTGTGGGGCATGACATCATCAGTCACGTCACTCGATGATTGTGGGGCATGACATCATCAGTCACCACTGGCCCACTCGATGGTTGTGGGACATGACATCATCAGTCACATCACTCGATGATTGTGGGACATGACATCATCAGTCACATCACTCGATGATTGTGGGGCATGACATCATCAGTCACGTCACTCGATGATTATGGGGCATGACATCATCAGTCACCACTGGCCCACTCGATGGTTGTGGGACATGACATCATCAGTCACATCACTCGATGATTGTGGGACATGACATCATCAGTCACATCACTCGATGATTGTGGGGCATGACATCATCAGTCACGTCACTCGATGATTGTGGGGCATGACATCATCAGTCACCACTGGCCCACTCGATGGTTGTGGGACATGACATCATCAGTCACATCACTCGATGATTGTGGGACATGACATCATTAGTCGGGGGCATTTGCATGCTCAGTTGATGTATTGTGTTATGGGTTTACTAATAATGACATCATCAGTCACCACTGGCCACCACTTGACAATGATGACAATGATGTCATCGCTCTTGACACCAATCAACAATTGTGGGGCTGGGGCCCACAGGACAGACATACACACTCTACAGGATCAGATCTTTCGGGGACATTGTTGTTCTCCAGACAGACCAGACTTGTTCCACATCTGGAAACATTACATCACACTGCACTGCTGAAGCCCCGGATCAGAGGCCCAGCAGACGCAGGCCAGAGACTCACAGACACACAGTTGGGCCATAATAAGTAGTCAGGCAATCACATCATTCACATTGGGCTGATAAATAAATATAAATGCAATGTTTACATAATAGCCGTATGTTTTGTTTCACCAAGGCCATATTATTAACCTAACTAAACACGAGCTAACTAAATATATTCTTTAACTAGTGATGCTCAACTTATTCACAGAATGCTGAATATATTGAAAAATGTCCCAATATTTTTCTAGACAAAATCACAATAGTAGCCTACTTCTAACAGCTACTCCTATGTGTCAGTACAGTAGTAGGCTACTAAAGTTATAAATGACTTGCAGCAGCCTAGCCCTACTGTAGCTTATAGTTCCTTTTTCTACTACCGGGTTTGACCACTGACACGGGGCATGTTTCCGCAGGCCCAACCCCCTGTGTGTGTAGCTCTGGCTGAGGCTGCCTGTGGCGTTCACAGTCGTGCAGTGCTGCTGCAGACAGAGGAGATCTGCTGCCTGCACACGAGTCCTGCTAACAGCAGCACACTGACCGCTGGATGGAAGAGTATAGACCAAATCACCGTGACGTCACCATGTAAACAAATTTACTTCCGGGTACCACTTGGGAAAGGCGGCAGGTTTAAATGTGCGTGTTGTCATATAAATGCTGTCAAACCCTCTCGTTGTTTTCGGCCGACTACTTTCAATTTAAATGGTTAAACGGTTGGTAAACATGCTTGTCCGACGTATCTAGCCTTTCTTCTGTGTTTGTTTTATGTAGTGTTAGCTAGCTAATAAAGTTTGTTTGTCTGTCAAACTCGCTGTTTTTTTACGTTACAGACAGAGTAACCTCGCGTCACCAGGCTCTTCTCGGCGAGAAAGAGCCTGGTACAGACAGAGCTACTGACGCCAGGTCAATTTAATTTAGCTTCAAGTCTACTCTAGTCTGGTCCAACAGGTAAATTAGCTAGTCTGGTCTCCACTAACGTTAGTGAAAGTGTTGTTATGAATGATATTAAACAACAACACAACACGGACGAACCATTTTTGTCTTCTTTGTCTGTTTTTGTCTTCAACATGTCAGTTTGTGCCGTCCACCGCCATTATAATGTGTGGACCTCAGGGGTACCCGGAAGTAAATGTAAACATCCCGCTGATTTGGTCTATTAGCCGTGCAAAGTAACTCCATACTCTCTCAGGTAGGCTCGGCAAACATTTCGCTTTAGTTTCGAGTCGGGTTTTTTTTTTGCCGGGGAAATAGCTTTGGTGGAGCGGAAACCGTGAGATCGGAGTTCGGTCGGTGTAACATTTTACAACCACAGAAGAAGTTGTCATCTAGTTCTTGGAGGGAGTTGTGTTGTTGGGAGTGATTTCAGCAGTGATACCGGATGATTTTAAGGTGAATGATTTCCCTTTACGTTACCACCTCCTGCAACGACATTTAACTTAGTCGGCTGACCAGTTCCCATAGACAGACTATGTTCTTCTTCCATCCACAAGTGACACACACACACACACACACACACACACACACACACACACACACACACACTTAAACTTGTATGTCAAGGAAAATAGTCCTGAATGCAGACAGACATTAAATATAAAGTCTGAATGTTGAGTAAGACAAGGTGTGTGTGTGTGTGTGTGTGTGTGTGTGTGTGTGTGTGTGTGTGTGTGTGTGTGTGTGTGTGTGTGTGTGTGCACACACACACGTGTACGTGTGTACTGTAAGTGTAAGTGCATGTAGATTACAGCCAAAAGGCATTCTGTCAAACTGGTTACACACACACACACACACACACACACACACACACACACACACACACACACACACACACACACACACACACACACACACACACACACTCTCTCACACACACACACACACACACACACAGGCTCTGGGGTTGAGTGGTGTTGTAAACATTTAGCTTATGGAGAGCTGCTAGTTTTGAATAGAGGAATTCAGAGTAAACGGCCGTCAGTGTGACACTAATCTGATCGGCAGCAGAGCAATGAAGCTGGCACCACCACCAGCTACATTAGCTAGTCTGCTAAAGTTAATACTTTAACATGAATACTTCCTTCCTTCCTGTCCTTATACTGGCATGTAGGGCAGCAACAGAGGATCTCCACTCCTCTGTTTTGGGTGAACTTCTGGATGGTGCCTCAGGTCTGTTTCATGGTTTTCAGTTCTCTTCTCCACTGTTCCACACCAGCTTTCTTTGGCTCTTCCTCTCTTCCGCCTGCCTTCCCTCTGGTGTCCAGTCAGTGCAGGGCGCTTCTTGTGATGTCATCCTGTTCTTTTCACATGATGTGTCCCATCCATCTCTCCACCATCTTCTCACAATGATGGTGTCGATGCTCTCCTCCTGATTGGTCCGGGCAGGTAGTTGTTGATTGGAGATGGTGTTAGGCCAGAAGATACGCAGGAGTTTTCTCAGGCTCTTTGTGTGGAATGTTGACAGCTTGGAGAGGTCATTCTCTGTCATACTCCAGCATTCTGAGCCGTATAGCAGGGTAGAAAGCACACAGCTCTGCTACAGTTTTAGCTTGGTGTTACTGGGAGGAACTTCCACACACTGTTTATCATTCTGAAGGTGTTTCTGGCCTTGTTGAGACGGCTTTTGATGTCACTGCCTGTTCCTCCATCATATCTAACAGTGGTTCCAACTTCCAAGATATGTGAGCTCTTCTCTTGTGGGTTCATTCCATCTACAGTACTTGTATCGGTAGTGGATTTTGTGTGTTTTTGACTTATAGAATAATCCAACAGGCTGCACTGATGTGGTGCCAGAGTTCATCTAGCCCCTTTCGGACTCTTCCGGGTATGACGTCATCGTCACGTGACAAGAGTCCCTTATCCGTACATAGACTTCCCTGCGACTCTTGCTTTCAAGCTGTCTAAATCAGCGATACGCACATATTTACAAGTGTCACAGAAACATTTTGAAAGTTTGAAAGCTTGATGCTGATCATAAATGCCTCTTTTTATCCGAATTCTGTGCCGGTGATATAATTTTTTCCGGGTTAGAGCTCCCAGCCGTCGCAGCGCTCAACAGCGCCACTCTGGTCGAAAGCTCGGTAAAAAAAATCGCTGATTTAGACAGCTTGAGAGCGAGAGTCACAGGCAAGTCGTACGGTTAAGGAACTGTTTTAGACGGCAGATGATGAAATCATATTGTCAGGCCCGCCGCACCCCATTACGCAGAGTACGCAGACTGCGTAGGGCATCATGTGACTGAGGGCACCAAAAAAAAAAAAAAAAAAAAAAAAAAATTGGTGCCCTCAGTCAGGCCACTCACTGAACAGCAGGCCAGGCGCCGCCTACTGGTTTACTAGTGGTTTTATTACTTTATTCAGGGTGCATCTCATTGTAAAATTGGACTCGGCCCAAATTGGGCTTCAAACGGCCCAAATTGGGCTTCAAGCGGCCGAAATCTGGCTTCAACCGGCCCAAATCTGGCTTCAACTGGCCCAAATCTGGCTTCAACTGGCCCAAATCGGGCTTCAGACGGTCCAAATCTGGCTTCAAACGGCCCAAATTGGGCTTCAAACAGCCCAAATTTTTCGCCGCCGCCCTTCGGACGCCGGCACGCACGTCGGCCTGTATCGGCCTGGCCTGCTTGGTATCTAATGCCCGGCCTGAATTATGATCCCAGTCCGCCCCTGCTTGCATGTACAGTTTAACAATCACTTGTTTGCTGACATGTACAGTAATTTTCTAACAATTGTTTGTTTCCCACATGTAATGAAATGTGAGATACACTAGTATCGTTCATAATTAATGATTTTGCAGTCTTTCGTTTGACACTTGAAAGTTTTACGGGGGGGGGGGGGGGGGCACCACAAAACAATTACGCTTAGGGCACCCAAATGGCCAGCAGCGGCCCTGCATATTGTGGACAAACAGTTATTAAAGGAGCTCGAGTTCATCCTGTGCGTTTACACTCTCAGCGGGGGGTCCACCTGGTTTTGGATTGGCGGCTCGGTGTTGGCACTATATAGCTCAGTGGTTGGCACGCTCATACCGTTTCAGGTTATTCGTTGCAGGAGATTTGTGAAGAGAGCACCGTTGTGTCGTCTTCACTCATAAATCCACCAAAAGAAAAATGAGGGAAATCGTGCATCTGCAGGCGGGCCAGTGTGGCAACCAGATTGGAGCCAAGGTTGGGATGATTTTGTGATTGAAATTGTGTAACATTGTGTACGTTAATTTGTGATAAAGACGTTGAATTGGTTTGGGCGGGTAGGTAATGTTAGCTAGCGTGACAAAGCTAATGTTAGCTTGGTGCTCATAGCTACCGTTGTGTTTGCGTTGCCAATCTAACGTCAGCTACCCACCTGCTGTCCTTCCTTCATACATTATGCACGTTAAATTCATGATAAAGACGTTGAATTGGTTTGGGCGGGTAGGTAAGTTAGCTAGCGTGACAACGCTAATGTTAGCTTGGTGCTCATAGCTATCGTTGTGTTTGCGTTGCCAAGGTAAGCCAAGCTAATGTCAGCTAGCCACCTGTCCTCCCTCTCCTTCATGTGTAGTTCTGGGAGGTGATTAGCGATGAGCACGGCATCGACCCCACCGGGACATACCACGGTGACAGCGACCTGCAGCTGGAGAGAATCAACGTGTATTACAACGAGGCATCAGGTACGTTTAACGTTACTCCTTTTTGGAGCCCAATTACTCGTCTTTTGTGTGTCTACCGTTCCTTGTTTTGTTCTTTCCTGTGAAGCGTCCTTGGGTTCGAGAAAGGCGCTATATAAGTCCAAGTTATTATTATTATTATTATTACTGTACTGCGGGGAATTTATGGTAATTACAAATTGGGATAGGACTTGTTGTTAATTACACACTATTCCAGTAGGAGGCGTGCTTAAACCACTAACGTTATGGATATTACTAGGCCTTTGGCTGATATATTTTTGATGTGTAACAGACATACGCACGCAGACACACACGCACACACACGAAGTAGCATTAACGTTAGTGTTCTATAATCAGAAACCGAATGACAAGTATCACTGGGAAAGTAGCGGGAAAAAGTGGTGCAACCTGATAACCATGTAACATAATTAATAGCCCATGGCACACCAAACATCCACAAGAATGTTGGCAGTTGTTGGATAATGTTTGATTGGTGTGCTATGGGTTAAACACGTACAAAGGATGGGCAGTTGAATCTGACCAAACAATTCCTAGGCTTCCAAGGCAATTCCAAGGCTACCTAAATTATATATATATATATTTTTTTTTTTTTTTTTTTTTTTTTTTGGTCTATTCTATGCTTCATACAATGTCTCTGTTTATATTCTTCCCTATCTGAGGGAGCAACTGTAGCATGACCTAATTAATTTCCCCCCACAGATCAATAAAGTGATTCTGATTCCAAACAAGGACAGACAGCCATGGCACACCTAACAAACATCTGTGTTGGTCCTCGTTTGTTGTAGAAAGTTTGATTGGTGTGCCACGGGCTACATCCAAACAGCGGATTTTCTGTCGTTCGTTAACCAAATTTACACAATTATTATGATTATTTTTAACTCATTCAGTGCCAGCCACTTTTGGAGAACGGATGCTCCCAGTGCCAGAGTTTTCAGAGCGTTTTCAGTGATTTCTCGAGGCCCACAGAATATTGTGTGATATTACTATGTAAACACCGAACACGCACAAGAACGAGCTGGCTCTATTGTATCATCAGCAAAAAAAAGTTTATTGATACCATTTTCCGTTCTTTAGTTATGAGCCGGAGAAGATAGGTTGTTTTCAGCGTTTTCAGGCTTTTCAAATTATTAGCTGAGATAATCCGCCTTTTGTGAAATGCAGCATTTCAAGCACATTCACTGAGTCTGAAGATAATATTTTCTGATGTAGTGACGTAGTTGTTGTGTGATGCCCTGCGTGCACCACCCCCCTCCCCCCCTCCCCCCGTAAACTCCTCCCCACACTGCACACAGCCTCACGCAACCATTATATTTTCGGAGTCCTGCGTTTGTGTGCTGCTGTCGGCTCTCAGCGCCACAGCAGGGAAGAGCCAACCCGGATTGCTGAATGGTTTGGCGTCAGGGGCTGCTTTCCTGTCTGCTAATCGGGTGGAGAAACTATACAGACAGACAGACAGACAGACAGGGACAGAGGGGCTCAGTTGTGAGCGCGGATTGACTCCTGTTCGGAGCCAATGTCAGCTCCCGCGACAGAGCAAATGGCTCTGGGAGCATGCATCGGGTTGTCTTTGATCCACGGCTTTTAGGCTGTTTCTCGGACCTGTCTCTAATCTGGACTGCACCGAGCAAGCACTGTCGCCACCTAATGAGTCCGTAAAATAGGTTATACACCTCCAATAGCTACTATAGTTGTACAGGAGCTGCGGAAGGCTTTGATCGACGTCCCACCGTCAAAAAACGCATTGGACGTCGAAGGACGTCCGTGGCATTCTACGTCACTATTTAATTGGACGTCGAAGGACGTCCATGGCATTCAATGAGTTAATAGCGCAATCCGTCCGCTCTATCACATGTGGCTGCATTAAGTTACTGTCAACATACATTAACGTTATAATCGTATGTATTTATACTTTGCAATATCGACCGGTAGGAACCTGGGGAGCGCCGTTTAATACCTAGAGAGAGCGTCTCCTTTGTAATATGAGCTTGACGCCATACATGAACGTTACATGAAACCGTTACCACCATCTTGCCAAATGAAAGGCAGTTTAGACAGCTGATGTCACCACCGATCGAGCTCCATGCCTTGTGAATAAATAAATGTTATTACACTGAGCCAGGCTGTTGTAATTGTATCACCATATCCCAGACAGAAACCACAATGTCCCCCCCCCCCCTCCTCTATTTCCCTTTATTTCTGTCTAAACTAAGCCTGTAAATCCACATCTTTAATGTCCTCTCTGAAATTGAGATATTTTTGTTTGTGTAAATGGTTTTGTATATCTGTCCTCCAATAATTCTTATCCCCGTGTTTGCATCACTAGGTGGCAAGTATGTTCCTCGTGCTGTGCTGGTGGACTTGGAGCCAGGCACCATGGACTCTGTGCGGTCTGGTCCCTTTGGCCAGATCTTTAGACCGGACAACTTTATCTTTGGTGAGATTTTTAATGTGGTGATTCAAGTTTAAACAAGCCTCTGTCTCAGCTGACCCACTCAATCTTCATTGTTGGCAAATGTATATTTTAATAAGCCGCAAGAGACAACATTATAGGCATAATTCAAGTAATATAGGAGTTGGTAGGTTTTGACATGATGGCAGTGATATATTCCTGTGTGTATGTGCTCCACAGGTCAGAGTGGAGCAGGTAACAACTGGGCTAAGGGCCACTACACGGAGGGAGCGGAGCTGGTGGACTCGGTGCTGGATGTGGTGAGGAAGGAGGCCGAGAGCTGCGACTGCCTGCAGGGCTTCCAGCTCACCCACTCCCTGGGCGGAGGCACCGGCTCCGGCATGGGAACCCTGATGATCAGCAAGATCCGAGAGGAGTACCCCGACCGTATCATGAACACTTTCAGTGTGGTGCCTTCACCTAAGGTACAGGAAACACGTGATGCATGCGAATCTTACAAGCCTGTATGTCTGAGGCTACTATTTTTTCTGTCACTGTTAGTCCAGAATTGCCCTGGAATTAAAGAATATGGATTGAACAGAACAAACATATAGACATGACCGTCATTGCTGGACGGTTGCCTAGAATCTTGGACTGCACAATTAGTCGAATATTAATTGTGATCAAGATTTTGGCTCCCCCACAATCATGAGCGCAAGAAAATGTTCCGTTTAGCAATGTTGCTCTCGTTTTGTCTTGTAAATCCAGCGCACTATTTATGTATTTATTTATTCATTCATTTTCTAGTTCAATAAATGCTTGATATTCCCAAAGAGTAATTGTGAGCTCGATATTGATCAAAATAATTGTGATTATCATTGTGACCATAATCGTGCAGCCCTAATCTGTCATCCTTGCACAGGATGTCATCTGATGCTGCATTTTGAGCCATGTTCTGATCTTTGTTGGATGCCCTTCCTCTGTCTTCCCCCCCCCCCCACACACACACACACGTCATTCCCTCTGTCTCATCATTCTCTCCCCAGGTGTCGGACACGGTGGTGGAGCCCTACAACGCCACTCTGTCCGTCCACCAGCTGGTGGAGAACACGGACGAGACCTTCTGCATTGATAATGAGGCGCTGTACGACATCTGCTTCCGCACGCTCAAGCTGACCACGCCCACCTACGGGGACCTGAACCACCTGGTGTCGGCCACCATGAGCGGGGTGACCACCTGCCTGCGCTTCCCCGGCCAGCTCAACGCCGACCTGAGGAAGCTGGCAGTCAACATGGTGCCCTTCCCCCGGCTGCACTTCTTCATTCCAGGCTTCGCCCCCCTGACCAGCAGGGGGAGCCAACAGTACAGGTACACAGCCCCGCTTTGCAGAGACGGCATCGGGCCCTTCATTTGCATTTTAATAGCTTGAAGACCGTGTGTGCAAGAGGACTGGGCAATTTATCAATATTATATGGATATCGCATTATTGTGGTGTGATATGGCATACCATAAGTGTTGTCTTTACCTGCTTTTAAAGGCTGCATTACAGTGAAGTGATGTCATTTTCTGAACTTACCAGAGTGTTTTAGCTGTTCTAATATTTGCCTTTACCCACTTAGTAATTATATTCACATTACTACTGATTATATATCCAAAATCTTGTATTACTATTTTGCAAAAGTAGTAATAGTCAGAGAAGGAAACCCGGTCTTTGCATTTTATTTTGATCAGTCTTGTTTTAATAAAAGTGCTTGTGACATCTCACATGAAGGCTTTGACTTAGAGCTGAACATTTAGTAGAAAATACCGAATGTATATTGTGTATATGTATATATATGTATATTGTGTACCATATATACATTGCTATATTGTGTACCGCCATTCCGCCTAAAAATACAGAGATATAATTTTTGGTCCATATCGCTCAGCCCTAGTACAGTGCAATAAAATAATTTGCGTTCCCGGGAGTGACTCCTGTCTCCATCCTCTTCCAGAGCACTGACGGTTCCCGAACTCACGCAGCAGATGTTCGACGCCAAGAACATGATGGCGGCGTGCGACCCGCGCCACGGCCGCTACCTCACCGTCGCCGTCATCTTCCGCGGCCGCATGTCCATGAAGGAGGTGGACGAGCAGATGCTGAACGTGCAGAACAAGAACAGCAGCTACTTCGTGGAGTGGATCCCCAACAACGTGAAGACGGCCGTGTGCGACATCCCGCCCCGCGGCCTCAAGATGGCCGCCACCTTCATCGGCAACAGCACGGCCATCCAGGAGCTGTTCAAGCGCATCTCCGAGCAGTTCACCGTCATGTTCCGCCGCAAGGCCTTCCTCCACTGGTGCGTAGCAACGGCTGTCGTTCACGCTAGTTAGAGCTCCCTGTACCCAGAACTCCTACTGGGAAATACCCTCTACTAGGTATACTAGACCAGTGGTTCTCAAGCTGTGGTATGGGTACTACTCTACTAGGTATACTAGACCAGTGGTTCTCAAGCTGTGGTATGGGTACCACTGTACTAAACTATCATGGTTCCCACAGGTCCTCGAAATCCTTGCAAGTTCAAGCCTCTCTTTTTAATTGTCTGTGAGCTTCTGTAAAACTGTTCGTTCTCATAAGAATTCTGTGTTGTAACTTGAATTAACCTTGAGCCGTGTCTCAAACTATGTCGTGTTGGGTCCTTGAATTTGAGGGAATTGGGCTTGGAAAGTCCTTGAAAAAGTCCCTGAATTTCCAGTGCATCGATGACTTTGCTGCATTCGAAAGATACAGAGAGGCTAAAGATACAGAGAGGCTAGTAGTATTTCAACCTGAGGAGCAGTGTTTTTTGTTGTATTTTTTTTCTCCCTCTCCCAAACTGTAGTTTTGTCAAATGAACATTGTGGTCATTGTTAAATCATCCTGGACTCTGTTGCAGGTACACCGGCGAGGGCATGGACGAGATGGAGTTCACCGAGGCAGAGAGCAACATGAACGACCTGGTGTCAGAGTACCAGCAGTACCAAGACGCCACCGCCGAGGAGGAGGGAGAGTTTGAGGAAGAACGGGAGGAGGACCTGGCCTAGAAACCAGGGGGCTGAGCAGCTGTTCAAAGGCTTTCTCTGTTTTCACTGTTTTTCACTGTTCGTATTTGTCTCTGCTGCTCCTGTTACGTGGTACGTGTGCTACCAGGTGAGTCACCATGACGTACAACTGATGCACTTTACTGCTAACCTGTATTTAATGATGGACATCTCTGATTTGACAGATTATGTCATAGACATTGTGACGTTATCGTTGATGTCATAGCCATTGTGACATCATCAGTGATGTATACTATGTCATCAGTGATGTCACTTAAGTCACTTATTGATGCCTATTTCTTATTGCCTATTGCTCATTGCTTGTTGCCTATTTGTACTATGTCGTAAACGGAGTCCACAGCACAAGAATTTCACACGTGATACTTGTACCATGGAGTGACAATAAAAATCTTGAATCTTGAATCTTGAATCTTGAATCTTAAGGGATTGTGATGTCATCAGTGATTCATGACAGACACTGATAGGCTGATGATGTCTGCACCGCTGTTGTCAACTCTCTGCAATAGGGGGGAGACCAGTCCACAAGATCTGCCACATAATCACTTATGATTTTGGGATATTGTGAGTCATAAGACACAATCCTGCTGTCTCATTATAACAACTTTTTACAGAAATGTTGAGTTTTCACACCTAACATATAGGCCTACTATTCAGTTTAATGGGATGAACAATTATTTGATTATTTAACATGTGATTTTGCAAATGTGAGCCATATCATGATATATATATCGATATTGGGAGGGGGGGATCCTTATTATTGATTATTGTGATAATGTTAGTTCTGTGGCTCTGAGGCTGCAAGTTCGAAACAAGTTACACTAAAAGTCGATCTGCTATAAGCTGTTAATGTACCAGCAGCTAATTCTGGACACCCTTTGCCAAATTCCACATGCTATGATATTGACTTACATTTGTTGCCACCCAAGTGAAACTGTTCATTCGTTCTCTAGGCAGAGACGCACGCATGTTTCAAACTATCACTACTAGCTAACTGCGATGGTACTGCACAATGTAGGCGTTTTAACTGCTGCTGGCTCTGCCAGGCTTTGTCTAGCTTTAAACATGAAGGGTGCTCTGCTCTTTGTACTCATTTCTATCATTTAGGCACAAAACCCTAAAATGAATTGCACTACAAGACTGAAAGATGCAAAGAGTATGTCTGAAATTGGCCACTGGTACATGATCAGGAATGTGAATTTTATGCAATGTTTGTTAGAAAGAAAAGTTGGTCTAATGGACGGAATATTTTGTAATGGTCTTGTACTGTGTGGAATAAACCTGGGAAAAAATGTTTAATAGGTTTGGCTTAGTATCATGTGTTGCTATTGTAAGGGCTGTTTTTATGGTTGTTAGGCAAGTGTCTGTCGACAGTGTCTTTAAGACAAAAATGCTGTACATGTCTTTTTTACGCCTTTTTTGTCTTCAGACACTGTTGCAAATAAATCAGAATTAACCGGTACAGTCATCATTTCATTTTCAAATCTGTCCGTCTCAGATGGAAATGTCATGTGTGTCCAGTCAAGCTGAAAAGGATCTGACAAAACTAGCTGGTGGGAAGCCATCAATTTACATTTTAAAAGTAGGCTACATTATCATATGTTTGGTTTGATCTTAGTGGCATGTTAATAATAAAGGTATTTCCTAGATGGAGGATCCAGCCTGTAAAAGTATTTCTAATTTGATCAGCAATGGACTTTGGTTTATGCGCACAAGATTGGACATTTCCTTTAGCATCATTGCTGCCAAGATGAAGATCATAACCATGTGGTCATGGAAAATCTCTTTGAATAGGGTTGAGTTGAAGGCCTGAGAACATTGCAGTGGCTGATAATCTGAAGGCTTTATGAGTATCAGGAAAGGTCCACAGATATGGAACAAAGCTTGCCAACATCCAAATCCACAGGCAGTCAGGTGAGTAGATGTTCAGTGTAGTGCTGGAGGCTGGTTGTGTAGGTTTGAAGAGGTTAAACTACACATGTCCAACATGCTATACATCTACTGACTGATCTGACTACAGACTAAACGCCACGATAGGAAGAGGAAGTGAAATGTGGCTTTTTTGTTTGTTTTTATTGGGGCTGCTCAACAGTTGCTCATAGTTAAACCACCTTTTTATAATTAAATAATATAATTGTAAAAATATAATTAAACTATATTGCTAGTAAATTAATGCAACAGGCAAGTGGAATTAGGGTTAGGCCTACTACTTTAAATATATTATACAATTAACAGGGAAAAACATGTATATTTATAGGAATTTTATAAGAGTCTTAGAGTCCACGGGAGGTAAACAAAAAAAAGCCACAATAAAATAATTGCTGAGTATCACAGACACTAAAGAATATAAGAGATAAGGAATGTCATAAAGTAAGATAAGAACACTAAACTCACAACGGAGGACCATAAACACATATATTGAGGGACATCAGGATTTGTCGGTATCTACAGGAATAAGATGTTACAGCATACATGGGCAAACTGCGGCCCGCGGGCGCCACCCGCGATGGAATTGCAAAAAAAAAAAAATAATAATAATTTTTTACACAGTGCACCTGAACACAACATGCAAGATACCCGCTGAATAAGTGTCCAAATGTTCATGTCATTCTGGCCAATACTCCACTTCTGTTATAGCATTTCAGTCTGGAATATGGAATATCTTTCAATAATCTTTATGACTAAAAGGCTACATTGAATTAGAAATTTAAATAATTAACTCATTGGTTTTGGATTTATTTAGCTTCAAGACTGCGTTTTTGTTCGTGTGACCCTCAACACAGGCTTTGATCATCCCGGGCCACTTACTGATACTTATGCTTAAATTAACCCACTCCTATTCTGATTTATTTCAAGAAAAACATTTTGGCTAGTGGAAATTCTAATTGGCTGGTAACTTTAAAATCTAGCAGCCATATTGGCAGGTGGTCAAAAAAGTTAATTTCAAGCCCTGAGAGCAGGTGGTGACATAGGAGTGAGTGAGAAAAGGATGAAATATTGGGTGGTTAAGACTGAATAATGACATCACAACAAAATTAGTTATTCCTCTAAACGTGGCTTCAAATGCACCAAATTTTTCACGCTGGCGCCGTTCAGCCCTCAGCAAAACCTGGTAGCGAGGACATTTTTTGTGGCCCTCTCTATCATCAAAGTTACCCATCCATGGGTTACGGCATGACAATATTTGTTCGGCCCCCGGCAACAATCTGGGTTTCTCATGTGGCCCCCCATGAAAAAGAATTGCCCACCCCTGCTCTACATACAGGAGGCCCGTGTCAGAACCATTGAGATATAATATGAATGGAGCGTCCCTATCTCCTCCCTGTATGGTCTATTGAAGCCAAAATCTTCTCAGATCAGAGAACCAGAGTCTGCGCACTAGGTCTTTTGAGTTGAAACCTCAGTCTGAGCCCCCCCCCCCCCTCTATACTTTCTTATGTAGAGCTGCGGTTTCTAGATTTGCACACAGTGCCTTGTGTAGTCAATCCTCTCTGTAAATATGGCACTTTAAGTTCTAATATTTTTTGTCTAGCCAAAAGTAACCATGTAGATTCCCACTCTGAGGTCAGTTTATCAAAATAACGCCTGTACGGAAATCTGAATTTCGTTGTCGGAGATTGCTCCTAGCAGCCAGACAATAGACCTCCGGGCTGCTCAGCCTCTCACTGAGCTATAAGGGGGAAATTATCCAGTGAACTGATCTTTGCAGCTCTGTGTTGATTAGCCTAATGTTTCTGTGGCATTTTGATTAACTTTATGATTTAATTCCTTTTGGAGCAAATGTTGGTTTAACAAATCTGACCGTGACGCTTTAGGTTACGTTGTTTACTGGTATAGTGTGTGGTGGCAGCCAAACCTAACGTTAGCCCAGTGCGTTAGCCAGGCTGCCTGTCTCTTCTCTGACTGTATATCCCACTGAGCTATATCTTATTTATGTCAATGGTATATCATTACAACAGCTGAGAGAGGAACCTGTGAAGAACAAACATCCCCACAGTCAAAGCATTTCCCATATCCATATAAAAACATTACCAAAAATAAAACCTCTGTTTATATGTGACGCTAACCCGTTAGCGATTAGCTAATGGCTGGCGGTTGTGTACTAGCCAGGCCCCATTTTATAGCCGGGACGGGAGTTAACGTTATAAAACACATTTCCTGTCAGTTGGACAACCTGGTCAGTTCTGAAAATATGTGTCTATTATTGTGTTATTCCAGCTATCGTTATCGGTTGTTAAGTTATATTAAGCCGATAAATAATGAAAAACAGCTGACTAGCGAAAGCGGCTAACGCCATTGCTAGCCTGCATGTTAAAACCATTGTGTACCTATAACATAGCTGGAGTAACTCATAAAACACATATTTTCTGAACTTACTTCAGTCCCCAACCAACGTTAATTCCTCGCGCACCTTTCTCAAAACAATGTTCTTTTTATTGCGGTCCATTGATGTCTGGTAGCCAGCACAGCCAACCCATGAGCCACCCGACTTCCAGGGAGCATTAGATAACATGAAGCCGTGTGTCTTGTCTATGACGATAGATCTATAATGTGCAGAGCCTGTCCAGCCAATGACGGCTTGAGACTGGCTGCCACAGCTGTCAATCATCCATTTTTATGCCTTTTTATATGTCAAATAACTACTTAAAAACAAACTAAGCAGAAAAATTACCACTTGCACAGGCATTAGCATGATAATGACTATCTAAAATGATACAAACCACCTTTGGAAAAAAATTATCCTACTGTGATTATTTCGGTTGTGATTTTCCCATCCACTAACATGGGGAGGCGGGCCTTGTGACCTAATACTGGATTCAACCGCCAGAGCGGCGATCTAACATGCAGCGGCTTCACTGAACGGGACCAATGCTCAGTCCATCTCATAATATGTCCATGTCTGTTGCAGGGACACCATTCCTGTGAGAAGGCATAGGCTTATGTGCTAATTTGATATTTTTTATAGTTTTCATTTGCAGGTTAAACTGTCAGCTGAGCTCTGTTATTGAAGCTTTGGCTAAAGGCCTGAATTTTACAATGATGTTTTGAAATAAATGTTTAAAAATCGATTGTGTGTTAAAAGCTTGTGTTACGTTTTCATTGGCGTTAATACACTAATAATTAATTTCAATGTCCGCTATCAAGAGCAAGTTGGTTCATGAAATCGCTGGGCTGCGTGACCAGCGATTTGTGGTGTGGGAGCTGTGGGAGATTCCAGCTGTCAAAAGAAGAAAAAAGACTTGCTCCTGGCCAATCCAGGTGTTATGCCGAGAAATGCCCCCCCCGGCGGCAAATGCCTCGCCTCCCCACCTCACGGGAGCGCCAGGGGCGTATGCAGAAATTGAATTATAGGTGGGCCTGGATCAAATTGGGTGGGCCTGGATAGGAAGGGGTGCAGATGCCCGGCCGAAGGCCGGGCCCACTCGGGTGGCCGGCCAAAGGCCGGCCGCCCGAAAAATTTGACGTGTTATTTTACTAAAAATAATGCATTTGACCATCATTTCAAGTAGAATGATACCACCCAAGCAAGAATATTTCAAGTGTTCCAAGTGCTTTACTGAAATATTTGGACCATATAATGATAATACAATTATCTCAACCTTAAAAGGTTACATATAGGTGCCAAATGTTGCATACATGAATGCTTATACTTGTGTGTATACTGTTACTTTATACAGAAATTAGAACCACTGATCCATATACTGTTGTGTGTTTAAAAAATAACAACACTGAGGCTGCTTCAAGTTTGAACAAGATGCCCTCTGGTTTATTTATCCACAGAGAGAACAAAATTCCTAGATGTCATGAAGTTGTCATGCATTAGACTCTGGAGATGATGTGCCCTGCATTTTTACAAAAGTAACAAAACCATTGGCTAGCAATGCAGCAGCAAGTTTGCCTCTAGAAAACAACCAATTAAATTTTTTTTTTTTTTTTTTTTTTTTTTTTTTTTTTTTTTTTGGGTGGGCCAGGGCAGAAGTGGGTGGGCGTGTGCCTACCCAGGCCCACCCGTAGATACGCCCCTGCGCGCTCGTGTCTCCTCTCGAACCAGAAATCCTCGGTTTACGAGACAAATGCTCTACCAATGAGCCTAAAATCTATGAAGCCTCGTTCCCTTGTCTCACGTATATAACGTCAGTGAGAGCGAGCGGCGGGGGAGGGGGGAGGGGGGTTGGGTGGTGAGAGACAGCTCGCAAGTCAACATTAGGCTACTGTTTAAAGACAATGTCATCTAATCTTACATAGGCTATAAGTACAGGGTACCAGATTTGGCCTAATTGAATTAGTTTAAAGTCGAGCTGAACCCAAAAATGACTTTTCTTTTCTTTTAGTTCAAATACCTGGGTATGCAGGGCACCTTTAATAATGTAGCCTATGCAAACAAAAATCACAACAATCTAATTTCTTTAGTTTTTCACACTTTTTCACATCAAAAGTTCATTTTTCAAGATTTCATTGATAACAGTAATTTACAGTTTGCTGACGTCACCCAGTACTATCAAATTTCTACCCCATTTCAACCAATCATATCACGACATGCAGCTGTCAATCAAATCTTCATTTCTGGATCATTTTCTCTTCCAAATGAAGTAGAAAATGGCGCCTAGTGCCTGTCATCTGGCAGAATTCCTATCCCATAAACTAACTACTAACTTGGCCAATTGTTAGAAACATGAACAAAAAACTAAAACTATAATCTCTAAGAATGCAAAGAAATGTAACTGGCTCGTTAAAACGCGCATTCCAGGGATATCGTAATTTACAGCAGCGATAATGGCACGCACATCCGAGAGCTTGGTTGTCAGTAGTCTCGGCTCCCAGACGTTTGGTGAGCTGCGCCACCAAACGTCTGGGAATTTCACTGTCAGAAACTGTCTGTCAGAGCCCGGTGAGAACGGCCGGCAGCAGACACGCCTACATTTATTATTAGAATTTTATTTGGTAGCAGCAATGCAATGTTTCATAGTTCCAATATAGAGCAAGACACTGATGTGCTGCAAAGAGAGTTTATACCTGTTGTTTATTTAAGCAATATAGCATGAGAGCCTGTGTTGTGGCAAATATCCCACGAGGCCGCAGGCCGAGTGGGATAACTGCTGAGCAGCGGGATATATGCCACAACACACGCAGCTCGAGTGCTATATTGCTTTTATAAAACGGTTTCCAAGTATGATAATATAATAATAATAATAATAATACTATAAGTCCGACTGGCATGGTATTCTGATAGTCAGTTGAAACACTACTGTAAGGCGGGACCGCAAGAACGTGCGGGTGATTTGATTGGATCGTTCTGGAGGCTGAAGTTGACATTGGCCAATCCTGGCGCTTGCTGAGAAGCTGAGAGCTTTCTGGAAAGCCCGACACGCAGCTCGAGCGCAGCGCTGCATTCTCAGCGCTTGCTGAGAAGCTGAGAGCTTTCTGCAAAGCCCGACACCAACTAACGTTACGGGGTTAAATGCGGGGTTAACAGCCTTTCTTTTGCAAAGAAGACATTAGCCCGCATCTATTCTTGTACAAAACATCATTTTCTGCGAAGTATTAGTAAAGTTATAAGCGAAGATCGATTCACAAGGATCTGACAGCTGTCTCCGCCATTTTTTTTTCTACGTTGTCATTTGAGGTAAGCCTTATTATTACTCTCTTAGTAAGAGAGTTGCCATGGCAACCAATAACCCATGGCGGTTACTGGAATTATACAATGGCTGTGAACCAATCAGATTGCTTGATTTGAGAGAGCCGTTTTATAATTTACAATAATGTTTCCTACCCGGAAGTGGTCCGCTTGCTACTGTGAGTCATCAGCAGGCTCTGTAGCCTCGGGAGTCGGGCTTATCGCTGGGGAAAAGACCTCTAGCCGCCGGGGCCGGATGAAACACGTCCTATTAACAGGTTATGTTTGTTTCTAAGTGATTAATATGTTTCTCCGCAAACGCGGCGATGTTTTGCGAGACACAGGTTCTGCATGAGCGTCACTGCCCCCAGAAAGCAGGCCCGCCCACAACACTCATGATTGGTTCTCCGATGCAAGGCTTCCAACAGCGCCACCTAACGTTATGCAAAGATTTAAATAGTAATATTCTCAGTCTTACATGAGTGAAACGGATTAAGACTGAGGGCTGAGTCTATGTCTCAACTGACATATGAATAAACACATTTCTTGGTCTGGGAAAGTATTCAGATGTTGTGCTATGGTACCCTACAATATATATAGGTATGTTGACACTATGGTTACACAGAGCTCAACAAAGAACACTCACTAAAAGGTTGTTGACACAGGCTTTCAAAAGAGCAAATCACTCATGGTATTATGTCTGTCATGTGTCATCTGTTCAGCATTTTTGGAAGGATGACTCGTGCCAGTCAGTCTCACATGGTCAAGTCATTTGTGTCAGAGCTTCTCAGTGTTCACTTGAGAAGGTCTTCAAAGTCCAAGCTTTCACTGAGGCTCACCTCCAAATTGTGCTGTGGACCATAGGTGTCCTTTAGAATGGGGACATGTCCCCACCACCTTTTCAACACAAAGTGACACCCTTGTGTACTCAGTTGTCAAATATGGTCCGACAGAGAATTCTGGAAATTTGAGTCTGGAAAAGTATGGAATTTTGAAATAGGAAATGTGTAGGAAGGAACCCTGAAAACCAGCCAGTACTGTTTAAAAAAAGAATGTATTGGTCTTTATGTACAAGAGAGGAAAAGTAGAAGTAGAAAACCAAACATAAGTAGAAAAGGTAATTGTACAGGAGAGTATCTTCACACTGCATTGAGGATGTCTGCCCTCCTTGACCCAGAAGTCATGTTTCTTCTGAGTGAGGAAACAGACACTACTTTGAACTGTACACACAGGAGGGAAGGGGCGCCCTCCACTGCTCTCTGAGTGAAAGTACAGCTCCAGAGGAGAAACGCCCAGCAAACTGCTCCTCATCCACAAAGACGGAAAACCTAAACACTTCAATATTATATATTTGCAGATGATGGGATTATGTGGAAAAAGGGAAGAAATATAGATTTTATAGTTAGGAAATTGCAAGAAGCAATAGGGAAAGTAGAGAAATGGGCACAGGAATGGGGTTTTAGATTTTCAGTGGCAAAGACTAAAGTAACCTTTTTTACAAGAAGGAAAATCCTAAATCACATTGATCTTAAAATATATGGTGAGAAGTTAGAAAGAGTAGAGTGTTTTAAATATTTAGGTATTTGGTTTGACAAGAATCTTACTTGGGCAACTCATATAGGTAAAATTGTGGATAAATGTAAAAGAGTGTTGAATATTGTTAGATGTTTGAGGGGCAGGGATTGGGGGGCATGTAGGTTTTCTTTGAAGAGTGTATATAGTGGATTAATTAGGGCTGCAATAGACTATGGGTGTATCATTTATCAATCTGCATCAAAAACATTACTTAAGAAATTAGATATAGTGCAATATCAGGCTTTGAGACTTTGTTGTGGTGCCATCAAAACAACCCCAGTTGCAGCTATACAGGTGGAAATGAATGAAAAACCATTGGAAATCAGGAGAAAACAGTTAGCAATAGTGTATTGGGCAAACCTTAAGGGTCATAAGGGGAATCATCCTACACAAAAGGTATTGCAGCCATGTCAAGAGAAGGAGAAAAGACAGTTCAACAGCTTTGGATGGACAATTGGAAAGATAGTCAATGAGTTAGGAATAGGGGATATAGTAGTAAGCCCCACTGTGCCATACTCAGGTGTTCCACCATGGTTATTTGAGGAGGTTATGGTTGATTTGAGATTATTGGAATTAGGTAGGAAGAAAGATGGGGAAAAGATAGGTAAGTAACAAGTTAACAGTTATATAGATGGGCAGTATACAGATTATCTTAAAATATATACAGATGCATCAAAGACGACAAGTAGTAGAGTGGGGGTGGCATGTATAAGTCCAGAATTAAATATAATGGTGAATAAAAGGGTAACTGACAAATTATCGGTATATACAGGGGAATTGTTGGCTATTCTTTTAGCACTTAATTGGGTTGAAGAAAATAAACCGGGTAAGGTTTTAGTAGGGTCAGACTCCATTAGTGCATTAGTAAGTATTAAGAGTGTAAAGTCGGAGGGAAGATTGGATATTGTATTGGAGATAGCTCAGGCAATTTACAGAGTCAGCAAAGCAGGAACAACTGTGAAATTTATTTGGATCCCAGCACATATAGGAGTGGAGGGTAATGAATTGGCAGATAAGTATGCAAAAGATGCAACTAATAAGGCAGAAGTAAATATGGTAGTAAGTTATAGTAAGGCAGAAGTTAAAAGTATAGTCAAGGGAGAAATGAAAAAGAAATGGCAGGAGGAGTGGAATAAAGAAACTAAAGGTAGGCATTATTACAATATCCAAAAGACAGTAGGAAGAATGAGAAGCATGAGCAGAAATACAAAAGATGAAGATATCATATCAAGGATGAGATTTGGGCACACTGGGCTTAACAGTACACTTGGGATTATGGGAAAGCATGAGACTGGTAGGTGTGAATATTGCGATAGGCAGGAAACAGTAGAACATGTAATGATTGATTGTCCATACTATCAACAGGAGAGACAGATCCTCAGCAACAGATTGGAGAGCAATAGTATCAAGCTGGATTTAAAAACAATATTGCAGTTAAATTCAGGGAATGTGGGATATAGGGATATATTTTCATTTCTAGAAGAAACTGGTCTAAGTAAAAGAATATAGTCAGGATAGTGTAATGTTTTAGGAAACCATTCCGATCCACACTCCATTTCAGAAGGTGGCGGTAATGCACCATAAGTTGTTTGCCAACCGCCATAAAACACTAGAAGAAGAAGAAGAAGAAGAAGAAGAAGAAGAAGAAGGTAATGTAAAATGGCGACGATTGTGTCGTTCTCAAAACAAAGTTAAAAAATACAGCCAGCTAAGGAGAAATTTGCTTATTTTACGAAGGAACAAACAGCCAGCGTTTTGATTTTCGGATCTTCACAAGGTAACCAAAACAATAATGCACAAGTGTTGCATATTAACTCATGTTGTGATATTTCTACCACGTAGGTTAGTTACACTGTGAACACGAGTAGCGTTAGCTAACAGCAAGAAAGTAGCGTTAGCGAAAACGGGCAATATTCTGGATAAAGATTGTTTTCTGTAAGAACACCCAGGAATAACGTTAGTTCACCCAAAGAAAAACTCCCCCTCATGCCAGTTGAAACAGGTAAAGTTAGGTCATAACGTTACTAACGTTACGTTAGCACACAGGTTGCCAGCACAACTCCCCATAGCAGCCTTCTCCTAAACAACTCGCCTGTTTCATTTGGCATGAGGTCAGTAGTAGATAATGGCAGAATTTGCATTTTTGCGTGAAGTATTCCTTTAACTGTATTATCCCACTATATTATAGTGAATATAATGATGAGCTTTATATTATGGTTGTAAATAAAAGGGTGAACTCTCAGATTCAGCCATGACGGAGGAGACGCCAGCTGTCTCAGATGGGATATTGGGCCTGGATGAGCCCAAGAAGATGACCAGGGAGGACTGGAGGAAGAAGAAGGAGCTGGAGGAGCAAAGAAAACTGGGAAACGCTCCAGCTGAGGTGGACGAGGAGGGAAAGTAAGTGTGCAAGGAGCTTGTGTAAAGGACAGATCAGGCCAGGGCTGGCCACAGGGGGCTAGATTTGGAGTGTGGGTGCTCTGGCCTATCTGAGGGTGACATTTTAATAAGTTGGCCCTAGTTGGACAATCCCACATCTCTAACCAATAGATGCTTCAGAATGTGACATCGCTCTTTAACCCTATGTTTTCAATGAAGCTACTGTTGTAACATTGCTGCTCACTTCATCTTCTTGCTGTCTTTTCCAGGGACATTAACCCCCACATCCCGCAGTATATTTCATCAGTGCCGTGGTACATCGACCCATCCAAAAGGCCCACCCTAAAGCATCAAAGGCCACAGGAAGAAGAGGAAGAGCAGTTCTCGACCATCTTCGAGTGGTACAAGAGAGGGGTGCAAGAAGTGAGCTTGCCAACAGGCACACGACCATCCACTCAATTAATTATAGAAACATAATCGGCGAAGTGGAAAGTCTACAGCTTACTTTTTGTCTCTCAACAGAAACCGGCCAGCACTAAATTCCGGAAGGGCTCTTGTGAAAACTGTGGTGCCATGACACACAAGAAGAAAGACTGCTTAGAGGTATAACGGATCAAACGATTAAAGCAATCTTGCATCTTCCAACAGAGATTAACTTCCACACAAATATAACCTTGTATGTTAAATCATGTCCTTAATGTTATTCTATCTGTTACTGATGCGTATTCACCTTTGACCTTCACTTTCCTCTCTTTCAGCGGCCCAGAAAAGTGGGGGCAAAGTTCACAGGCACAAGCATGGCTCCAGATGAGCATTCACAGGTCGAGCTTTCATTGGACTATGATGGGAAGCGGGATCGCTGGAACGGGTATAACTCTGAAGATCACCACCGCATCGTGGAGGAGTACGCCAAAGTAGACCTGGTAAGCAAATTAAGTGGTAAATTCGTGGTGCATTTGGGCAGGTGAGAACAATGCTGTTTGAACGCGGGTGGCACCAAAACACACCCACAGAGAATGTGAGTCTGTCTCCATCTGTTTCCAAACAAACTTTGGTGTGACTGACTCTGTAGGAGTGAGAACCTAATCCAAACCATATAGCCTAAAGGGCAATATTGTATGACTTAAAGCGGTGGTTCTCACACTTTTTTGGCTTCCCTACCCTCTTTCCCTGATTTCTAAATCCAAGTGGCCCCTTTGCCCGACTACATTTTGCTTACAAAACTACAAGAGAAAACTATAGCATGATGCAATGAATGAATGATAACCCACCTTTAAAGAATATTCAGTAACATTACAAAATAAGAAAGGGAGTGAGTTGCAATTAGTGCCTCCTGAGCAGATTTATTTTAATGTTTCATTTATTTTTTCATTATTCGTACAGTTTTCTGTTTCCCCCTTTCTCTCAAGTGCCCCCTGTAGTACCTCCACGTACCCCAGTTTTGGTTTCTGAGTTAAAAGAAGACGCCAATATTTTTGGAAGGAAACACATATTCCTAAACTTAGGAATAGACTAGGTGACAACCAAGTATAGATTGGTGACAAGCTGGAGAGACAGTTGACGGTCGGAGAGACGGCATCCGGTACGGGATGGGTTTAGCACCCCAGCCTGGCTCTCTCGTGGGGGAGAAATCCACAAACGCTACGGATTAGCCTCCTGAAAATCTGTGCAAAGATTGCCGCGGCCTGGGGTCCTTCAGGCTAGAGCGAGGTGCTCGGCGCAGCCGAATGACGTGCAACGCACAGGCCTTCTTGAGGCATCCTCTCTGCCTCTGGATGCCTTTTCCCCCGGGAGGGCCTGGTGAGACAAAGGAGGAGAGCGGCCGGGAGACAACCCATAGAGCCTCCATGCACTGAAGGGTCTTGCAATGCTGCGATGTAGCACTAGCTCTATTGCAGCGGATTGGGCGTGATAGCCCTTCCGCGGGCAATGTTACAGACAGAGTAGGAGGGCTGATCCGTGAGCGGCTGCTTCTGGGATGCGGGTCGGGGTCTTAATTGGCCTCTGCTGGGTCTACTGGGCGAGGGTGTATGATGTTCGACAGACCCGAAACACCTTACGACCCCAGTTAACATCACTGATGACGCGTCCCAGCGCATGCTGTAGTATGTATTTTAACATAGATTGTTTTATATAAGGAGACTTAATGTTATGATAAATGACTTGTATTGACAAACCCTGGTTTGCTTGTAATTGGACAGCATGTACCCAAACAAAACAAATACACAACTGCAGCAAAGTAAAGGGTTTTGACCAAAGAAATCTTAACTGTAGGTATGATTGCACCCTCATGGTCAAAACATTGCATTTAATTTGGGTTAGGTGCAGCGTTGCCAGACGTACGATAATTATCGTATTTGTACGATAATTTCGACCTCTGTACGATGTACGATCAATAATCCCCAAATCCCCCAAATGTACGATAATTTCATCATTTTGTGACACTTAGACGAATCCTATGTCTATCACTAAATAAGGGCGGCTTTAGCTCAGGAGGTAGAGCGGGTCGGCCAATGACGCAAGGGTTGGCGGTTCGATCCCCGCTCCCTCCCAGCTGCTGTCGCTGTGTCCTTGGGCAAGACACCTAACATCCTTGCTCCCGATGGTGTGTAGGCACCCTGCGTGGCAGCCTGCCGCCATCGGTGTATGAATGGGTGAATGTAGACTATCTACTGATTGTAAAGCGCTTTGGATAAAAGCGCTATATAAATGCAGGCCATTTACCATTCTGTTTATACAATCATCTCTTCAAACAACATATTTGCAGCCAATACGTGCAGGGTGTTTTGTTGTTGTTGCAACGCAGGCTGAGATCACAGTGTTGAAAAATCATGCCAAGTCCAAAAAGTAGCCTGTGATCAGCCGCAGCCCCCCCCCCGACATAGGCGTGCCGCGCTGGGGAGGGGACGTATGATAATTTCACTCCAAAAACGATAATTTTGACCCTCTGGTACGATAATTCAACATTTGCCATCTGGCAACACTGGTTAGGTGGCTTCTCATTGACTGATTTGTCATGCTGTGGTTTGTCTCTGTCTCTGTCTCCGTTTGTCTCTGTCAGGCCAAAAGGACGCTGAAGGCCCAGAAGCTTCAGGATGAGTTGGCCTCAGGAAAACTCAATGACCAAGGTGTAAGTTCAGAATCAGAATCAGAATCACTTTTATTGCCACAGTATGCAAGTTACATACGAGGGATTTGTCTTAGTGTCTGTATGCAGCGTAGCGGTCACATCAATATACAGAGATAAGTAGGAAGATAACTAAAGACAATCGCAAAGTTGCAAGTGCAATCAAATCGAGTAAATATATACAATATGTACATGATTGGTGAAGTGTTCTGTGGATGATAAATATGAATTTACGTTGGATTTACATGAGATTTACAGACTGAGTTAAATAGACGTTAAATAGGCAGTGGATTTACATGAATTTACAGTCAGAGTTAAATAAGAGTTTACATTGAACGTACATTAAATTTACAGGCTAAGTTAAATAGGCATTAATGTGCAGGGAATTTACATGAATTCTTACTAATGTCTGAACTTAGTTTCAACAACGTTTTGATTAGTCTTAGTAGAATCATTTTAAGCTATCAGAAAAGTTTTTTTTTTATGTTCCCCATCACCCTGTCTTTTCCTTCTGCACAGGAGCGGGAATACGACAGTGAGGATGAGGATGAAGATAAATATGCCGATGACATCGACATGCCCGGTCAGAACTTTGACTCCAAGCGACGAATCACAGTCAGGAATCTGCGTATCAGAGAAGACATTGCTAAGGTAAGAGGCTGTCTAGTCCTATTGCTTATATTGTCCTGGTATTTTGCAGTTTTTTTTTAACCGTAGTGCCAATTGTACTGGCACTCAACTAGAGTGCTGTATATGGTGGAGTATGTTTGATTAATATCTATAATGTGTGCTGCATTGATGCTGATGATTAATAAACTGAGATGAGAGGTACTGTTTAATGTGGAGGTGTCCAATAATCTGAAAATCAAACCCTCGTGTCTGTCTCTCATAGTACCTGAGGAATCTGGATCCAAATTCGGCCTACTATGACCCCAAGACTCGAGCTATGAGGGAGAACCCGTACTCGAACACCGGCATGACCCCTGACGAGTAAGTTGCTGTCCCTTTCTCTCTCTCTCTGATAGCTCAGATTTATTATTGTCTCTCATGGAAAAACATTTGTCCAACCATTTCCTTCGACAGAGTGGGGTACGCCGGAGACAACTTTGTGCGCTACAGCGGAGACACGGTCACCATGGCTCAGACGCAGTGTAAGTCACCAACATCTCCAGACCTCTTGTGCCTCCACAGCTCTGCATGCTTGTCTCAAAAGTGTTAGAATTCCATTTTTCCCCGGGGACCAGAACCGGCCCACCAAAGGTTCCAATCCGGCCCGCAGGATGACTTTGCAAAGTGTGAAAATTGCACTGAGAAGTCCTTCAATCCAACTTTCCAAGCTCAGGATTTGACACCTAAAATTGATCGTACCAGTTTTCATGAGCAAGTTACAATATTAAGAAGCCTATTCATGTTTTCTGTCTGCATCACTAAATGGTAAACAATTTTCTTTACCCTTGAATATAGAGAAGAATTACACAGTTGTCCTCAATTGTAAGGCACAGTTAAAGACAGTATTATTCAGTTTGTTTTGTAATGGGTGCTTTTTCACTTCCCACCCAATTCACCCATTGTCTGTCTAAAATGCAGGAAGTAACACAGGTGCAAGCAAAACAATAATGAGGCCCCCGGCACTGGATCACCAAATGGATTGGAAGTTGGAAACCCTCATTAATGTTCTGCTTGCACCTGGGTTACTTCCTGCTTTTTAGACACAAAATGGGTGGTGAGTTGGGTGGCAAGTGAAAAAGGCTAATAGACGTTACATCAGTGATACTCAACTTGCGGCCCGGGGGCCAGATGCTGCCCGCGAGAGGGTGCAGAGTGGGCCCCCGACCATTTTCTAATTCGCAATGAAAACACATTTTAAATAAAGTTTGACTGACCTCCAGCTAAATTGTCAAATATGGCCATCTGCTCACCACCCAGGCACTTACAGGATATGTACTCAACCAACTTACCTTAACCTAACTATCCTTTGTGCACAAAATTGTGAGACTAAACTCCGGCTGACACCCCAAAAAACCTACAATCCGCTACAGAAAAATGAATATTAATGTTTGTTTATTAACTGGCCCCCCTGGCCTCCTGTCATTTTGCAAAAGTGGCCCCTGGCAAAGCAAGTTGAGTATCCCTGCTATTCTGTGGCATTAAACCTTCAGTAGCACCACACAAATGATGTTCAGACAGCCCAGGTAGGAATGCAGCATACACCTGTATTCTCCCCTCTAATCTGTGTCATGTTCCGTGTCAGTGTTTGCCTGGGAGGCCTATGAGAAGGGCTCTGAGGTGCACCTGCAGGCCGACCCCACCAAGCTGGAGCTCCTTCACCAGTCCTTCAAGGTCAAGAAGGAGGACTTCAAAGAGAAACAGAAGGAGACCATCCTAGAGAGGGTACGCAGCTACGCAGGCCACGTCTGCTGCTCTCCGCACTTCTGACAACTTCCACGGTGTCTTTTTCCAAATGTGCAGCAGGCTGATCAGTTGTATTCATACTGGCTGATGGCATCATTGACACTCTGTTTGTGCGTTTGTGTGTCGAACAGTACGGAGGCGAGGAGCATCTGGACGCGCCTCCGCGGGAGCTGCTGTTGGCCCAGACGGAGGACTACGTGGAGTACTCTCGCCACGGCGCTGTGCTCAAAGGACTCGACAAGGCTGTGGCCCGCTCCAAGTATGAGGAGGACGTGCTCATCAACAACCACATGGTGAGCAGCACAGCAGGACGCCTCCAAAGTGACAGACAGCAGAATGTGTTCTGCCATGATAATGTGATGGTCTTTGTTCAGTCATTGATTCGTCGTCCTGATTCATTCTCCTGTGTTGTGTGCAGTGTATCTGGGGCTCGTACTGGAGGGACGGCTACTGGGGCTTTAAGTGCTGCCACTCCATGGTCAAACAGAGCTACTGCACAGGAGAGGCTGGCATTAAAACTGCAGTAAGTAGCTTTACTGGCATTGTTCTGTTCCTTACACAGGGCATATACAGTATATATATTGTTTATAGGTTATGTTTGTTACACAGGGCATATACAATATATATTTTTTATAGGTTATGTTTGTTACACAGGGCATATATATATATATTGTTTATAGGTTATGTTTGTTACACAGGGCATATATATATTGTTTATAGGTTATGTTTGTTACACAGTGCATATACTGTATATAGAGTGTTCATAGGTTCTGTTCATTACACATGGCATATATATATATATTGTTCATAGGTTCTGTTCATTACACAGGGCATATATATATTGTTTGTAGGTTCTGTTCCTTACACATGGCATATAGTTCATAGGTTCTGTTCATTACACGGGGCATATATATATAGATTGTTCATAGGTTCTGTTCGTTACACATGGCATATATATATATTAGGGGTGTCACGATATTTCGTCGCACGATATATCGCGATATCAAAACGTCACGATATGTATCGTCAGAAAAAAATTACGATACTTTTTTTTTTTTTTTTTTGCTCCTGAATAATAGAACAAATTTAGCAGAATCAACACGCATGAGTGAGGGGGTAGACTACTACTGGCATGGCAAAACAGCTCAAGGGGTACATAAGATTACATAAGTTTAGGGACCATTGAGCATGAGTTATTTAAGAAATAGATTGTATACCTTTACTTTATTTTTCTTTCACCATGCAACAAACATTTAGTTTGTGACAGTGTGACACATTCTATTGCAAGAGAAGCATTATCTTCCATGTTGTTTTATAGTTATTATAATAACAATTTCCAAAAACAGCATTTGTTTTGTATTTTGTGTATTTCAAATGAAAGACTATTTTTCCAGTATTTTCCCAGGGCTCCCTTGAAAAGAGGTTTCGATTTCAACGGGACTCGCATGGTTAAATAAATTATAAATAAATACATAAAAATGATTTACTTTTGTTAAAAAGAATATAGTTAAAATATCGTATCGTTATCGTGAACCCAATATCGTGTATCGTATTGTATCGTGAAATTAGTGTATCGTGACACCCCTAATATATATTGTTCATAGGTTCTGTTCGTTACACCTGGCAATGCATATATATATATTGTTCATAGGTTCTGTTCATTACACAGGGCATATATATATATATTGTTCATAGGTTCTGTTTGTTACACCTGGCATATATATATATTGTTCATAGGTTCTGTTCATTACACGGGGCATATATATATACATATAGTTTATAGGTTGTGTTTGTTACACAGTGCATATATATATAGATTGTTCATAGGTTCTGTCGTTACACATGGTTCTGTTCGTTACACATGGTTCTGTTCGTTACACATGGTTCTGTTCGTTACACATGGCATATCAGGTTTTCTAACCGATTACCCCCCCCCCCCCCCCCCCCTTCCCCATTTAATCTATAGAGCAGCTCAGCTTGTGTTCCATTTGACGATGGACTAGAGGAGGAGCTACAGGAGGAAGAACAGCCGAAGACTCTACTGGAGGTGAGTGACGTTCAAGAGGTTAAAAAAACCCCACACGTTAGTGATCATGGATACAGTATATTTTAACCGTTTTCATTGTCAGTGATGACAAAATGTGCATCTCATTCTGTGTCTCATGTGTCAATAATCAGATGCACAAAGAAAAGATGAAAGAGAAGAAAAAGAAGAAGAAGAGCAAGAAGAACAAGAAGAAGCAGCACGACTCTGATAGCAGCGACTCTGAGGATGAAGAGAAGAAGAAAGAGAAGCTGCGAAAGGTAAGTGTGTCTCCAGTCGGCCATCTAATTATATAATGTTGTATCTTTGGCTAGGCCGTTTGGCATGTCTCACCCTCCACCCCATCACCTCCTCCTCCTCCTCCTAGGCCCTCGATGCAGAGGACAAGCGGCTGAAGCAGGTAGAGGCCATCATGCAGGTGGATGAGCGGAAGAGGCCCTACCAAAGCCTGGAGGAAGTGAAGGAGCCCTCCGAGGCCGAGATGGAGGCCTTCCGCATGAAGCGCAGCCGGGTAGACGACCCCATGGCCTTGTTCCTGGGACAGTGACCTCTCTCCTGAAGCCCTCTCCACTTCTCCAAAATGGGGTTAGGCGTAGCCCCCTAACTCAGACTCTCGCATCAGTAAACACAGCTTTGCTCTCATAAACTCACAGTGGGAGCCCGTCGCACGACTACTGCAGGAACGCCATCAATACTTTGTTCAGTGTTGTGATCATTTTAGTTTTTATGGCCATAGGATGGCAGTATTTCCCACGGCGCAGCCGAGGGAATAACAAGCCAAATTCAGGTCCGTGATTATGAAGCACATCACCTCATCAATGTGAAGTGATGCTCTTCGTCAGATGGAGCGCCGTGCGTCTGCACAGGATCTGGGCTTGTTCATTATGTGTTTTTGTTTTGACTTAATTGGTTCCACAAAAACAAGTTTCAAAAATGATTTGATTCTATGGTGTCCGTATTGTCCGATTTGAATATTGAATACATTTAGAGTAAAACACAAACGTGTGATGCTCGTGAGTCTTTAATTCCTGTATCTACATTTGGTGGAATAAATGCATTTCATAGCTAAAGATAATATGTTTGTTTGTTGTATGGGGGGTGTGTGTTAAAACGGTTTTAGGTCAAAAAGTATTTTCACTCGTTATAAGGATGGCTTTCTGAAGTCTAAACCTATTAGCCTACCTAAGTAGGTCAAATCTCAGAAGATTGGAAAAGTAGTTTTCTATCTTAACATTTGCAACAGCCTTTGACCCGTCATGACCTGCAAGAGGACACAATCTTTGGTGCTGTGAATCAATGTATACGTTCTACGCTTGTCATTGTTGAGAAGACTGGATCTACTCCCTTTCAATCTTATGCAGTGTTGTGGAGGTTTATTTATTAAGATCATTTGCTTTTGGACAGGGCAGTAAGCAGACAGGAAAGGCAGGGAGAGAGGGGGGATGACATGCGGTAAAGGGCCACAGGTCGGATTCGAACCTGTGCCGGCCACGGCAATTACCAAGCCCCAGCGCTCCACCAGGTGAGCCACTAGGGTGGCCTGAGAATGTTGGCTTTTAACATGGAATAATTTATATTACAAACACTTAATTTCAGTGCTTTCTCCATTAAATTTTCCTGCAACAGACACACTGTCAGATATAAAGCATACATTATGTACTGTACTGTGTAGAAATACTATGCAGTATTGCAGACTGATTCTCAGCATGTTACCTGTCATGTCTCCTAATGGCCACTAAGGGGAGATGGCCTACATGTAACTGAGTTACTTGGTTGATCCATGAGATGCTTCACGTCTAAAAATAGCCAAACTAAACACAAATCAATATACAAAATCACATGTGAATTCATTGCTTGTAACTTTTTTTTTTTTTGCAATATATTTCACAGAGCAACCCCTCCTTGGCTTTTCTTGGCGCAGCACATTCTGTTGCCAGTTGTGTGTCATATAGAAACCCCCACAAAACATGATCTCCTTATGTATTTTACAGGCTCAAATAGTTCTAGTTCAGGCTGAATGCAGTAGATTGTTAAATGCAAGGCAGTGCCTTAACCAGCAGCTGGGTCTTTTATTGGGTCTCTCATTTCTTGGCAATGCATCACAGTGCTAAGCAGAAAAACACATCTGGTGATCTTCACAGCGGTTCTCCTGCTCAGCTCAATATCTGCAGGCCACCATGTCAGCTTTATTTTGCAGTTGTAACTTGACAAATTGCTGGGACTTATCAACTCAAAGCAATTCTGGCAACTTAAGCAAAGTTGGCCCTATTACCACGATGAAATATGACTCAAAAAAAGCTATATGTGGTTTCACTTTCTGCCTTTTATCTCATGAATAGTCCATGATATTACATAACAGTCTATTTTCCCATATTGTGTTGAGCTTGTTGAAGGAATAATGTGTCACTACCTACGTCAGCTGTGTGCATTGCTCCTGCACTGAGCTGAATGTATTACATCATGGTGAAAGTATGTGCTGGCAGGCTTAGCTTGCTTAAACAGGGCGGATGTTATGGACGCTGTGCTGCGCTGGGCTGAAGTTGTCTTTGCAGTGTGTCTCTCATGAAGAATGCTGCTATCTCATCCCAATATTGGAGAATCATGTAGGAAAGTCGGTGTGCTCTCGTGCAGAAAAAGGAGCTGGATAGTGCTGAAAAATGCCCATGGCTCATAATCTCATAAACTCAGCTGGTGAGTTCTTTGTTTGCTATTTTTTCATATCCGGTATGTTTACTCTTTACAAGAACATGCTGTAGGCTGCATTCTTTGCCTTAATTTAATACATGCATCATTTAAAGTATCCTGTTTCTCATTAAGCATGGACTCAGTGTGAAACTAACCATGACATGTAGATGACAACTCATTCATTTATAGTTTATATATACATACTGTATATGCGATTACATTTTTTTCATCTAATATTTGTGTGGGTGAGACCAGAGGTTTTCAAAGTGGGAGGCTCCAAACAGTTTCAGGGGAGGCTCAGTGAATGGAAGTGGAATAAATACAGCATTACATTAGTTATCAAAAGGAGACCACATAGAATAGCCTAAATGTGTGTGATCTGGTTAAAGAGAGAGTTCAGTGATACAGTAGTTTGGGGGAATTTTGTTTTTCCCACTTTCCCAGAATCAGAAACAAATGACTTCTTTTAAATGTATTTGTAGATTGAAGTATGTCAAACAGCAATATCAGGTTATCTTGGCTCAATTTCTGAATCTCTGGGATGGGGGGGTCACATTATTTCCAAGCCTTATCTGAGGGGAGGCCCACAGTCTCAGACTTTGAAAACCCCTGGCTGGGCTAGACAATATGCATGTACTTGATCACCACACTCCCTTTAAATTCCATTTACTTTGGCAGATTTTTTTCACATTATATTGTTAACCGACATTTAAATCACTAGGGATCTCGTGTGCTATGCGCGCTCGATTCCTAGGCTGGCCCGCTACGCGGGCTCACCCATCCTGCAGCTCGCCAAGGTGGCCCTGCAGCTTGCATTCGCAGGGCAGCTCAGCTGCTGTGTGGCCAATGAGACCACTGATGATGTCAGATTTATGACATCACTGATGATGTCATCAGTGGGATTTATGACATCACTGATGATGTCACAGTGAGATTTATGACATCACTGATGATGTCACTTTACTTTTACTTTACTTTACTTTATTTCATTTAGCAGATGCTTTTATCCAAAGCGACTTACAAGTTACACAATTACAATTTATAAACATATCATGTCACAGTGGGATTTATGACATCACTGATGATGTCACCGTGGATTTATGACAACACTGGGATTTATGACATCACTGATGATGTCACAGTGGGATTTATGACCACTGATAATGTCACAGTGGGATTTATGACATCACAGTGGTAGAGAGAAGCGTCTGCACATCCACTATGCAAACCAGGTGCTAGACTAACATGGCTATACGTTGAAAAGGAAAAAAGGCTGCACTCTGGAGCATACTTAAGACTTAGAGGAGTTTTATTGATAACGTTTCGGTTCAACAACCTTCATCAGAATGGAGACAAACAGGACAAACACTCACATATATGGGGCAGACAATATGGCGGCCTGCTCTGGTCGGATGTAGGCCGCGTGGGCTGACGAGGACCAGCGGCACCGCCACGGCGACTTACGACGCCCCCCAGGCGTGGCCGCAGCGCTACAGCAGGCGCTGGGTGATCGACCAATCCGGCGAGCTTCGGCGCGGTGACTTAGAGTGTTTGTCCTGTTTGTCTCCATTCTGATGAAGGTTGTTGAACCGAAACGTTATCAATAAAACTCCTCTAAGTCTTAAGTATGCTCCAGAGTGCAGCCTTTTTTCCTTTTAAACAACATCACAGTGGGACATGGGACGGACGGACAGACAGACAGACAGACAGACAGACAGAGTCCTAGCTCCCATTTATATACTGACTGATGATGATGATGATGATGATATTGACTGTGACTGGCCTGCAAACACCAAAGCCATGTCAACAATGACTAAATGACTTATTTCCCCTCACCTCCTCTTGACTCCACAGGGACCACCATGCTCCAGACATGTCTGATGTTGTGTTTGCTGCCAGCCGTCTTCTCCCTGTTCACGTATTCCTCATTGAAGAGAGGTCGCAACATCACTGTCCACTCCTCCCAGCTGGTCTGCAGTCTGCCAGGTCCACAGGGGCCCGCTGGACACCCTGGAGCCCCTGGGTCACCGGGAGCGATGGGGCCCATGGGATCCCCAGGCAAGGACGGCCTGGATGGGAAGGATGGAGAGACGGGAGAGCAGGGAAACGGAGGTAAGAATCTACTGTACCGCTTGTACTGTTATAGTGACACCTCTGAAGAAGACGGAAGTATTACCGTCGAAACATGTCAGGTAGGAATACAAACCTGTGTCTGATATAAAAGAAAACCTATCAATCTAAGTAAAGTATAGACACTATGAACCTTTTTGGATTGTTATAGAGACAGTCCACATGTTTTTCTTAGAATAGTACTCCCAAGCCAACGTGCCTAGAGCACATGATCAATCTCCCCGAGAGTATCGGCAAATCCATATTTCCCGACTGTCTGAATCTGTATCTGAGGAATCCGTCACTAAGTAAGTAAAGACGAAATTGAACATGATGGATAAGATGTTTTTTAAATTGTCTCTGGCAGTTGGGGTAAACCAGAACGCCCACAAAATGTTAAACGGCTGGCGCGCGAGTGGGGTAAAACCGCCCATATATCTCATGGGCTGACTCACCAAAAGACGGTGCTGCGGCTCTAAACTACAGGTTTGGGGGTTCTAGAGCAGAACACAAGACGTCTGCTCAGATGTGCGTTTACTGCGGTGGTTAAATCCCCGATCGTGTCTGCCTGGGCTGGGCGATCAGCTAAATTCTAACTTTGCTGAATGGATAGAACGGGGGGTTATTACCCCACCCTGACCCCGCCCCCAGCCAGGCTGAGCCAGCTAACCAGTGTCTATTGTGAGCGTTCCTAGAGCCTGTATGGGCGTTCCCAGACATGCGGACTGTCTCTATCTTGTTTAGGCAACTTGCTTTACTCCATCACCGGCAGCCAGCCTCAAAAAGTCAAGAAGAGGCTGGTGACCGGCTGGTTTACCAGGCTAGGGTTATTCCACTGCTAGTCGGATTTTGCCACTTGATTTTAAGCACATTTCCCAGTGCCACCAATGGCTGTAAAAGCCACTGATCAGTAGCTAAGAGAAAAAAAAAACAATGAAGAAGAAGAAGAAGAAGAAGAAGAAGAGGAAGAGGAAGAGGAAGAGCAAGAGCTACCCATGTGGGGTGGAAAAGTGCCCTTCTAAGGTAATGTATAGAAAGGATGGATTAAATAGGGAAAAGATTTGGGATTTGGTGGCCAAGCCCCCGTTCTTACCTTTAACTAGGGCCCTCAAATCACTAAGTCTGCCCCTGCATCCCTGTGCAAAAGTAAAGCACAAATAATCAGAATCATAATCACTTTTATTGCCACAGTATGCAAGTTACATACAAGGAATTTGTCTTAGTGTCTGTATGCAGCGTAGCGGTCACATCACTATACAGAGTTAAGAAGTAGGAAGATAACTATAAAGACAATCACAAAGTTGCAAGTGCAATCAAATCGAGTAAATATATACAATATGTACATGAGTGGTGAAGTGTTCTGTGGATAATAAATATGAATTTACGTTGGATTTACATGAGATTTACAGACTTGAGTTAAATAGACGTTAAATAGGCAGTGAATTTACAGTCCGAGTTAAATATGAGTTTACATTGAAGGCAGATTTTACTCATTTTATTTTGAGGATATATTATGCAAGGATGCACAAGTTTGATCATGGTATATTGTTGGCATATGTGATGTCATTCTGTCATCTTTTTGTCACTGTTGTCAGGTGAACCTGCGAGGCCTGGAAACATGGGGAAGCCAGGTGTGAAAGGCCGTGAGGGGGTGATTGGCAAGGCGGGACCCCGGGGTCTGAAGGGCCCGCGTGGGCCTCCGGGCGTGGCTGGGAACGGGGGTCAGAAGGGAGAGGCGGGTGACGGGGGCGAGGAGGGAGCCCCGGGAGGCTGTAACTGTGGCAAGACAGCCCGCTCGGCCTTCTCTGTGGCCATGACCCGGAGTTACCCCAAAGAGCGCCTGCCCATCCGCTTCAGCCGCATCCTGCTGAACGAGGGGAGCCACTACAACACCAGCAGCGGGAAGTTCGTCTGCGCCATCCCGGGCGTCTATTACTTCACCTACGACATCACACTGGCCAACAAGCACCTGGCCATTGGCCTGGTCCACAATGGCCAGTACAAGATCAGGACGTTTGATGCCAACACGGGGAACCACGACGTGGCGTCCGGCTCCACCGTGCTCCACCTGCAGCTCTCGGACCAGGTGTGGCTGCAGATCTTCTACTCGGACCAAAATGGACTTTTCTTTGACCCCTTCTGGACAGACAGCACCTTCACCGGCTTCCTCATCTACGCTGACCAGGACTATCTCAATGAGGCTGATCGAAAAGCTAATGCTGAAGCTGACAGTTGATACCTTAATCCAGAGTTATATCTGTTTTGTTTTTGAATATTTTTTTTTATTGCATACATGAACCAGTTTGATGAACTATTATTGATATTTGAAATGTAGACATACTGTGTATAGCTTTGCTCAACAGCAAATAACCAGTTTTCAACCAGTCTCATATAATTGACAGTGTGTGTAACAAGTTCTGACACCAGGTGGCACACAAGGAATGAAAATAATTCAGATCCTCTTGGGGGACAATTTGACAAAGCTGTGTAAATGCTTTTTGTTTTTTCTTTATTTCAAAAACACAAAATCGTAACTGAAATTAAAATAATGGTCTAATGTTAATTTTGCCATATTGCATATTCCTGAGAAAAAGAGGACAATGTGTTTGCATACTTTGTGGTGTTCTGAATTTAATAAAATAAAGAAATGGCCCTATTGGTGAATATATATATATATATATTTTAGATAATATCTTTACCCGTAATGGTTCAATACACAGTAATGAATTTTACATTAGGCCATGGGGGCCAGCCGGTTCTAGCCGGTGTTGTGTTAGAGCAGTGCTTCTGCTTCCTAAAGTGGGGTCCAGAGAAATAAGGAATAGGCTGTTTGTAGTAGGACTTTTTTCACTCCCTATTGTTATCACCTTCAGATTCTATATCTAACAATTATTTCTTTCTCACATGGGGTTCCTTAGCTAATGGGATTCCTGGTCTATGTGTCCATCTGTTGTCCTTTACAAAGTTTACATCAGTGGTTCTCAACGTGGGGTCTGGACCACCAGGGGGGTCCTTGAGGGGGTTCCAGGGGTCACCAGCAACAGCAAGTGTTCAACTTTACCATCATCATCATCATCATATCATCATCATCATCATCATTCAAATTGCCTTAAGTGGGCGGGGCGGGGTTAGTCACAATTGTGATGTCATCATCATCGATGTCACTCAAGCAATTGTGGTGTTCCAGGCTGAGGCTATATATAGGCAAAAGTTTCTCCACTTGCTACACAATTGCTAGTTATTTACAAGAAGTTAACAACACAGTTATAGAGAATGTAGAAGACATGTAGGCTATTTAGAGTTACTGTTACTTTGCAATGCCTGCAATAACTGCATCAGAATTCTGGACAAAATCTGATATCGAACAATAAAAACATTCTCAGATTTGGGTTCGAGACAAAATAAAATAAAAGAGGGTTCTGTGGCCCTAATGTGGACTAAGTTAGGGGTTCTTAATATGAAAAAGGTTAAGAATGACTGCTTTACATGAAAAAGAGTGGCCATGGGTGTTTTGGACTACAACATTGGACTACAAATCCCAAGCTCGCTCGTTCGCGGGGGGGGGGGGGGGGGGCTCTCACGTCTAGCGCACGAGCCACACCGCAGCAGCAGCAGCAGCAGCTGGTTGGGCCGAGCGAGGAGGCTGGCTAGTCTACTTTGTTACAGCGCGAGGAGCCACTAGGAAAAAAAATCGGCGGAGGAGCAAAATCGGTGGACAAAGTGTAAACAGTTTGGGGGGGAACCAAGCGGCCCCGTTACCGGGGGATTTTGGTGGCGCGGTTATTTCATCAACTTGTCAGAGGATTTAAACTTTCACTTTTCGCCGAGGAAAAAGAAACAAACTTCCCCGATAGAAGAAGAAGAGCACTTCTCTCAGTCAGGATGTCGGACTGAGACAAAGGGGTCTGGGGGGCATTCCCTTCCCGTCGGACTGGTGAGTTGAGTGGGGCACATGTATGTAACGACCACGGCTTAGAGCTAAAGTTTATCACATCGATTTTTATACCAAATATCCACTCGTGTTGATGTTGAGATCGCGTTTGTTTTGTTTCCATCGATGCAAATATCCCCGTGGTCTGTGTGTGGGCAGCCAACTTGTGTAGTAGCCGTTGCTGTCTCGTGGTGGAGAGAGAGTGAGACGCGTGTGTTGTGTGAATCATTCAGAAACAATGTACCCTAAAAACCTTGTGATTTGTGTGAATCATTTGCTGTGCTAATGTCGGCCTAGCCTACATTTATATCACAAGTTGTGTTGCGGAGGCTGCCTGCCATCATCATGACTCGTTTGACCCACAACAGCTCTTTCGTTCGAGCCGAGGGGGACATTTAACTAACCGAGCCGTTGAAAGTCCTCCGTGCTGCATAGAAAGAAAGTGGCCTGTATCGAGGAAACACAACTATGAGAATGGGAAGAAGAAGATGTTTCTAAACTTTCTCCTAACGATTTGAGATCTCCTTCAAACTCGCTTGGTAATTAACGTTATAGCCCTACTTTCATAATCGACTTAAACATACAAGCTGGTACGCGGCCCATCAATTTATCCAAACTTTATCATCGAATTTGATGAATGAATTTGATGGATCGATACGTTACTTCCATTCAATCCGCGAGTGTATCTATTCTAATGATTTTGTCATTGAAACTTTTGATTTATTCAGTCGTCTTTGGGCAGCAATTCGTTATTAGCAAAGCCAGCTTATATACTGAAGTGAGTGACCTGTGGTTGATTTGGACACATCACCACCTTGTGTGTGTCAGCAGGTAGAACTTCATTCTTGAAGCCTCCTCTCTGGATGGGAAAGATGGAGAGGGAGTTGCAGTGGTGGAAGGGACAGCTAGCGGCAGACATCCATCAATCTCTCCGCATCAAGGTGAGTCTGCTCGGCTCTAGATCGAGTCTTTAGGGTCGGTCATCTATATCTCTCCAGCTGTGCCTGTGAATAATGGCGTAATCTCTCTGTGTTTATAGCATCGCCACTTTATTTGGACAGGAAACTGTTATTTTATTGTAAGCCAAATGTCTCTTCTTGACTGGGTCTCTTTCCCTATAACCTGAAATTCACATAGCAATACACACATAAGCAATCTATCTAGCTTTTTCATCATCCAACAACTGAAAAGTAATTGTGTTTTGAATAGTATTGTCTAAAATAATTAAAATAAATTAAATGTCTAAAATAATTAAAAGACATTACATGGACGGATAGGCCTGTGTTGGTATTCCTTCGCAGCTTCTTCTTAGCATAATATACATGTAGGTTGTACAATGCTTTGGAAGTTGGAAAGGAAATATGGTTACACAGACATGTTGTCTATTCTGAGGTGATCTAATTGAGATTACATGGAGGAGTTAGGGCTCATTAATTGACGAATGTCTTAATTAACCCCTAAGCCAGATCATATTTCTCCCCCTGTGTCACTTTAATGGAGACATCTGTCACTTGACTGGCATCCTGATATTGCGAGCTGGGATTCTCGTGCCAACGTGACGCCGAGAGAAAAGAATGCTTTTGGTGCGGTTGTTGTTGTTGTATGTAGGGCATCGTAGTTGAGCAGCTGCCCGTGTTTCTCAATAGTTCAGCTATATAATGACTCATTCACTTACACACAATTTGATTTAGTTTGCCCATGCCGGCCCACGTCTGACTCAGAATGAGCTGTCTTGCCTGTTAGCTGGGTGCGGAGACTAGAAACTAAACAAACCACCCCCTGTTGTAGTAGTCTATCTGCAGCTGGCTGGATGTGGACATATTCAGAAATATCTGAAAGTGCAGAACAATTCAGTTGTAGTGGGAGAGAATAATAAAGCATAATAGATGATGGAGATTGTGTGAAAGGCCTTCTTCTTCACACAGTGGTCAGAGTTCGTGCGTGGCGCCCCGCTCGCTCCCCCACACTTTCATGCAGCCTTAATGGCGCTGGCTGCAGTGCTAATGCCCTGATGTGGGAGATAACGGCGGTGTGTAGCATGTGGCAAATTATCAGACATGCAAATCAGGTGGAGGCAGCTGTGGAATCCTTAATTACGGTGCGGGTCCCCCACAAAGGCACCTCTCCACCCCACCGCCCCCCCCTCCCCCTGAGCGCCCCCAGACTCCGACTGCCCCCCCCCCCCCTCCTGCGGCCCTCATACCCCCAGCCAGACAGATGGACCAGAGGCAGAGGCTCTCAAGCAGTGGGAGGGAGGGAGGGAGGGAGGAGAGGAGAGTTTGGGGAGGACTGGGTGCTATCATGGTTGGTTGTTGCGGCACAGGGGGCGGGGCTGCTGTATGTGGAGGACTGGGTGCTATCGTGGTTGGTTGTTGCGGCACAGGGGGCGGGGCTGCTGTATGTGGATTTGGAGGGCGGGGGGGGGTGTCACTGTTTATTTTTGGATTCCATTGAAGTATCAGTCTGACAATCACTATTGTTTGAGTTTGACTCACAATAAACAGCTGACACTTTGTGTAAACCCAACTGCATCGGGTACATTTTGTCCTCCAGAGCAATTTTGTCCTCACAGCAAATCAAACTATTGACACTAGCTTGTTTTTCCACGAGTTAGCTTTGCAAACACAATGTGTTTTAGCCAGTAAAGGACAGTTTGAAATAGCCTAAGGACAGGGAAGCTCCTAAACAGCAGTGTTGACATGACGGGGGATGTTGCTTTTGTGTTGCTCTTCCAACGTATAGAGCCTTAACTGTTTGATCTTAAGGAGATTAATCCACAAAACCTCAATCTCTTATATTACATCCAAATCAAGAGCCCTTGTCTTTATTCAGATTCAGAGAGAGCAAAAATCTTTTTTCTGAAAAACATTTTTAATGCAGAAAAAGTAACTGTGAGTTGCGTTTCTACATGTAGGCCAAAGAGTAGAGGTGCAACGATTATTCGATTAGTCGATCGACAGAAAAATAAGCAACTATTTCTATAATCGATTAATCGTTTTGAGTAAATTTTTTAAGAAAAATTGTCAAAATTCTCAGATTCAAGCTTCTTAATTGTGAATATTTCCTGGTTTCTCTACTCCTCTCTGACAGTAAACTGAATAACTTTGGGTTGTGTGGATAAAACAAGACAATTGAGGATGTCATCTTGGGCTATGGGAAACACTGGCAAAATATATTCACCATTTTCTGACATTTTTCAGAACAAACAATTAATCGATTAATCAAGAAAATAATCAACAGATTAATTGATCATGAAAATAATCGTTTGTTGCATCCCTACCAAAGAGTTTTTTCTTTTTTCTTTGAGGTGGCTCTTTAAAATGGCGCTTGGGGCGCCTTTATTTTCTGTAGTAGACTAGGAAGATACCCGAGGCTGATTCAATAGTAATTCCCTCCAGTATCTTCCTCTCCGCTTTGAAACACATGCAGCTAATTGAACATGAATAGGAGATGTGCTCGGGGTGAAACCTAATCCTATCTACTGCTCAACCTCCACTGGAGGAACCCCCCCCCAAGCACCCCCCTCAGCACTCTGCTCAGAGACCCCCCACCACCACCCTCAGCCCTCTGCTCAGAGACCCCTTCACTGACCCAAATTAGCTTTTCCTCTCTGCAACGATGGAGAATAAAATGGAATTGAAATGAGGCTGAACTTAATCAAGAATTTTTATTGGTGTTTAGTTTTATCCTCGATATGATTTTTTACACCCACAGCACCTTTCCTGATGCCAGCTAAACCTCGTCAGCAGGGGACATGCACGGCCGACTATTATTATGCATAGTCTTTACACCCTCCCTCTCTTTCTCCACTGCTGTTTCCTGCCCACCCTCTTCCTCTCCCCCTCTTCATTTATCTCCCCCTCTACCTCTCCATCCACTTTTCCCTCACCCCCCCTACCCCACGTCTCCCCTGTAGGAGCTGAAGTTGCCTGTCTACCGGGCCCATTCACCTCAGATTGGCATGCGGCGCTACTTCGCCGACCTGCTGGCCATCCTGAGTAATCGCTACCAGCTATGTCCCACAGCCCGCCACCTGGCCGTCTACCTGCTGGACTTGTTCATGGACCACTACGATGTGGCCGTCAAGCAGCTCTACGTCATCGCCCTGTCCTGCCTGCTCCTAGCTAGTAAGTCCACAAACAAACAGCCCCCCCCCCCCCCCCCCCCCCCCAAATCACAATGACAAGTTTGCTTTGGTGATTTATCGTGCGTTCCTTTATCGCAAAATAACTGGGATGTGGAGACTAAATGACATCACATCCGTTTTGTTAGCGTTCCATTTGCAGAAAACTTGAGCTGGGAAATTCACTGTTCATTGGTCAGATCCAGTCGCTAGCCAGGCTAGCCATTGTTAGCAATAACAATTGACAACATGGCATTTTGCGGCATTTTGCGCATACAAACACTGCAGCCTCATGTCCACTAGGGCTGTGAATCTTCACTGGCCTCCCGATTCGATTCGATTACGATTCATCTGTCAACGATTCGATTCGATTCGATTAAACGATGCATCACGATGCATCGCGATGCATCTTAAATCGATGCATCACTTTTTCCGCAATACATGATTTATTTTTTCTCACTTTCTTTTTTCTCACTGTGTGGCTACTTTTAAAATAAAAGTGCATTTGGAATTGCATTGTATTATGATCCATAATTAAAATAAACAACTGCATGTACTTACATTCTATTTTATTTGATTATAAAATTTTTTTTTTTTTTTTTTTTTTTTTTTTTATAATCGATTTTTGATATTTGTTAATCGATGCAGAATCGTGCACGTCCGCATCGCGATGCATCGTATAATCGATTATTTTTGACACCCCTAATGTCCACACAGATAGAAGTTAGGCAGTGCTGTGTGTACAGCTGATTTAATGAGACACAAACAAAACAGAAGTGCTAAACAACATTACTAAGATTACTACTACTGTTGTTGCGCGGCGCAGCCATCTTGGATTTGTGAGTTTGGGGGGCTGCTGAGGCTCCTACGAGTTGGGAATGGGAAATACCAGCTCTGATGACGTCACCGCCCAGCTCATGACCTTTGAAGTCGTAAGATTACCAGTCCCCAGTTATAAAGGAATGCACGATTAGGTTTGCCCAATAAGGGACATCTATTTGAAATGCAACTCTTGATTGACCCACGTTTCAGCTGATGCAATGGGAACAGTTTGTGCCCAGTGTTGAGTCAGAGCTCTGAATCACTCATATATCTGGTACAGAGTTAGCCTAACTGCTAAAGCTTTACGAAGATTACTTTTAAAAGCCTCTTTCACACATAGCTCTCAGTACATTATCGGGATGCCTTTCAGGCACCGCGAGTCATTTTGATTTGATTTGATTTCACCTGTCAAAAAAGAAAACGAGCAAACAATACAGAAAACAGTGGGTAGTGTTGGGAGAGAAGAGAAGCTCGGAGGACTTATACAGAGTCCTCTCTCATCATGCTTAGATCACCTCACCACTATTATAAGGCGAGGGGGGTTCCATGGCGCACGGCTCGGCTCGCGATAAAATCATCCTAAATGTATAAAGTAAAAATTAAAATGAAAAGAAAAGTTTATTGTTTATTTCTCTTGTCATTTCCAGCCGTATTTGTAACTTTAAAGATATAAACCCTAGTTAAACACGGTGGTCCCACCTATCTGACCCACGTTTGGTTCTGCTTATTTGATGTACTGTGTTGATCAACCAAATCTGCCCGACAGTGACGTCTCACCGCCCGGTCGGACCAGCTGCTAGTTTTTGGGGAACTCGAGCTGTAATTGTTTTTATTCTGTGGGCCAACCGGTAAATGAGACCTCCAATGAAAGCATCAAACATGCGTTTTAGACTGAACCATTTTCTATTTATCTCAGTTGTTCCCCGCCCCTGTTTGCCCTGCTCCATTAAATAGACCATTTTCACGGGGGGGCATTTTGTTTTCGAAAAAGGCAGGGTAAACACAGGTGTAAGCAAAACACTAAAGCTTCTGGCATACTCTTTGCGCCCAGCCAAGCGCATAGGGCACGCGCCGATTATGACGTCATCGCACGGGCCGTGTCGGGGACCGAGGCCTGAGCGCAGCGCGTCCATGGAGATTTTTCTATCAGCGCGTCGGGTTTTGCTGCCTGTGCCTGTGAGATCTCTGTGGTAGGCTATCAGCGGACATCTGCTGTGATTGAGTCCTCACCATCGTACAGTCGCCTTCAAAGCATGGTGTTCGATTATAACGAACTAGTTGTGTGCCTGAGCCTTCCCAAATGTTGAGGGTCGTTTTTTAGAATTTAATACATAGAATTGGGAACGTTACATTCAATTTCATTCAGACTGCCTGGCGCCTGGAGCTGCGCACTGAGTATGTTCTGTTTTGGCCTGCGCCGAGTGCGCGCGCCCTCCTCGGAGCCCCGCCTCCAGCGCGTGCGCGAAGAGTATGCCAGAAGCTTAATGAGGGTTTCCAACTTCCACGATTGGAAGGTGGAAACCCTCATTAGTGTTTTGCTTGCGCCTGTGTTTACCCTGCCTGCCCCGGTGAAAAGGGTCTATTGTATGTACAATAACAAGCGTTGTCTACCCGGGTGTTATTGTAAACAGCATTGTGATTGGCTCATACCAGCAGCACCTTGTTTACCTGCACCCTAAAAGCTGACAGAGAAGTTGAAGACTTGACAATTCACACGTGCCGCTACGTTCAAGAACACTTCTGCCTTGCAGCTTTTCACACATACCAGGGCAATGGCAGAATAGACGGGGCAGATGTTATTTTATCAAACACTACAGCATAGGGGTGCTCCGATCCGGCTAAGCCACGATCCGATCCGATTCCGATTCCTGGGGTCACGATCCGATTCCAGAATCGATTCTCGATTCCAACGATTCTCGATTCCAGAATCTAGAATCGATTCTCAATTATGTAGTTTTATATTGCAATAACACACAAAGGTAAATATAAGACAAAAAATGACAAATGTATTAATGCTGAACTTCAAATTGAACTTCTGTATTACAGTCAGGGCCTAAATTCATTTAGCAAACTAGGGGGGAATTCCCCCCTTATGTTCTTCAGATAAGATGGATTTATAGGCTGGGGGGAATCTGTAGACTTTGAGAAGGATTTATAGGTTTTGGGGGGAATCCATTTACCAGAGTTCTTAAGTGCAAGAGGTGGTGGCACCGTGGCAGTACAGTACACAAATTACATGAACATTTGGACACTTATTCAGCCGGTATCTTGCATGTTGCGTTCAGGTGCACTGTACATTTTTTTTTTTTTTACAATTTTAAGAATCAATTCTTGGGAGTTTGGAATCGATCCAGGAATCGTGGCATTAAGAATCGCGATCCTTTCGGAATCGATTTTTTGGAGCACCCCCACTACAGCATCTCAAAGTGTTCCAGACAGCTGCCTATCAATTTACCCTTCTGCCTGGACTGAGAGGAGCTCCCTTACTTCTGAATCTGTCCAGTTTCCAGCCATTCTTGAGAAAGGAGCTTTGCAAACAAAATGACTTGTATCGCTTAAGTTATCAAATCACTCGCGGGACAAGGCAACTGTAAACAAGTCGCAGAGTCAAAGACATCATCAGCAGAGTCTTGTGATTGGTTGTGATCTTTCGTCAGACGGACGTAACCCTTTCTGTGCCCTTCAAGTCTCTTGAGCTAGCAGACAGACTCTTGACAGTGTTGTTGTCTGCACAGATGGATACAATGCGAGACATTTTGAGCAACTGTTGTGATCCCCGACACAGCTGATAGCTTCTAATGTCAGTTTACTGTTAGCTGGGACGATTGTAAAAAACAAACAAACACAAGGTCAACATTTTGGCACAATGACTGTGCCATTGTTTTAGGAGAAACCCGCTCTGTCTATGGGGGATGATGCTGTGTCTGCAGAACGTGACGCATGTGCGTTTGAACCTGGCTTTGATAACCTGTCTGGAGCTGCTGCTGTTGTTGCTGACGTCCCACAGGCAGTCCAGGATGAGGCAGTATCACACCTGTCCTCTATTCACACACAGGTGTGATTCTGTTCTCTTTCTATGTTCAATCCATACAGCCTACTTACGGTTCCCTATTCACCTTATTCCTGGACCTACGTTTCCCATGATTCTCAGCGGTTGCCGGGTGTCGACTTCCTGTTTACATTTTTTTCACTAGCAAGGAGGAGTAGGAAGGTATGGCTTAATTGATCCGAAATGGCTAAAAATAGTACGTGTGGTTGCATAGCGGCGATATTTTACAAAAACGAGGTGAATGTCAATTCACTCGTACTGTACGGGCTTATTTTTGCCGAAATGGCTAAAAATAGTATGTGGTTGCATAGTGGCCGCTTTTGTTTTGAAGGCTAAACGTCCAAACCGGAACTCTTATTATTTGGTCATTGAACGGAGCTTCAGCGGTCTCTCTCTTTCAAGATTCAAGATATTGTCACTCCGTTGTACAATTATGCACGTTAGGGATGGGCATCGAATTTCGAAGTTTCGAATAATCGTTGTTATTATCAAGGTCGACTTTTATTATTGAAATTCGAAATTCGTTTATTGAAATTTTTTTTTTTTTTTTTTTTTTTTGTGAGTGAAATGTTGCATTGTCTCCCCTGATTCTAAGTATAGTCGAATAGCTTGGTTTGAGCAAGTAAAACAATTTTTATAAGCAACCTCTCCCTCTTCATGGGATTTCATCCGCCATTCATTTTTCCATAAACCTTGCTTAAAATGCTTATAAAAATAGTTTTACTTGCTCAAACCAAGCGATTCGACTATACTTAGAATCAGGGGAGACAATGCAACATTTCACTCACATTACTTACATTTTTTATCTTTTTTTACATTTTATTTTTATTTTCGAATTTCGATTAAAAGTCGACTTTGGCCAGCGAATTTCGAATAGTGTTTTTGCTAGAAATGCCCATCCCTATTAATGCACGTGTGAAATTATTGTGCTTGGTGTGTGGTAGTAGTTATTAGTGTGTCTGATGCAGGTTGTGTGGTAGTTATTAGTGTGTCTGATGCAGCTTGTGTGGTAGTTATTAGTGTGTCTGATGCAGGTTGTGTGGTAGTTATTAATGTGTCTGGTGCAGGTTGTGTGGTAGTTATTAGTGTGTGTCTGATGCAGGTTGTGTGGTAGTTATTAGTGTGTCTGATGCAGGGTGCAGGTTGTGTGGTAGTTATTAGTGTGTCTGGTGCAGGTTGTGTGGTAGTTATTAGTGTGTGTGGTGCAGGTTGTGTGGTAGTTATTAGTGTGTCTGGTGCAGGTTGTGTGGTAGTTATTAGTGTGTCTGGTGCAGGTTGTGTGGTAGTTATTAGTGTGTGTGGTGCAGGTTGTGTGGTAGTTATTAGTGTGTGTGGTGCAGGTTGTGTGGTAGTTATTAGTGTGTGTGGTGCAGGTTGTGTGGTAGTTATTAGTGTGTCTGATGCAGGTTGTGTGGTAGTTATTAGTGTGTCTGGTGCAGGTTGTGTGGTAGTTATTAGTGTGTCTGATGCAGGTTGTGTGGTAGTTATTAGTGTGTCTGATGCAGGTTGTGTGGTAGTTATTAGTGTGTCTGGTGCAGGTTGTGTGGTAGTTATTAGTGTGTCTGGTGCAGGTTGTGTGGTAGTTATTAGTGTGTGTGGTGCAGGTTGTGTGGTAGTTATTAGTGTGTCTGGTGCAGGTTGTGTGGTAGTTATTAGTGTGTGTGGTGCAGGTTGTGTGGTAGTTATTAGTGTGTCTGGTGCAGGTTGTGTGGTAGTTATTAGTGTGTCTGATGCAGGTTGTGTGGTAGTTATTAGTTTGTCTGGTGCAGGTTGTGTGGTAGTTATTAGTGTGTCTGGTGCAGGTTGTGTGGTAGTTATTAGTGTGTGTGGTGCAGGTTGTGTGGTAGTTATTAGTGTGTCTGGTGCAGGTTGTGTGGTAGTTATTAGTGTGTGTGGTGCAGGTTGTGTGGTAGTTATTAGTGTGTGTGGTGCAGGTTGTGTGGTAGTTATTAGTGTGTGTGGTGCAGGTTGTGTGGTAGTTATTAGTGTGTCTGATGCAGGTTGTGTGGTAGTTATTAGTGTGTCTGATGCAGGTTGTGTGGTAGTTATTAGTGTGTCTGGTGCAGGTTGTGTGGTAGTTATTAGTGTGTCTGATGCAGGTTGTGTGGTAGTTATTAGTGTGTCTGATGCAGGTTGTGTGGTAGTTATTAGTGTGTCTGGTGCAGGTTGTGTGGTAGTTATTAGTGTGTCTGATGCAGGTTGTGTGGTAGTTATTAGTGTGTCTGGTGCAGGTTGTGTGGTAGTTATTAGTGTGTCTGATGCAGGTTGTGTGGTAGTTATTAGTGTGTCTGATGCAGGTTGTGTGGTAGTTATTAGTGTGTCTGGTGCAGGTTGTGTGGTAGTTATTAGTGTGTGTGGTGCAGGTTGTGTGGTAGTTATTAGTGTGTGTGGTGCAGGTTGTGTGGTAGTTATTAGTGTGTCTGATGCAGGTTGTGTGGTAGTTATTAGTTTGTCTGGTGCAGGTTGTGTGGTAGTTATTAGTTTGTCTGGTGCAGGTTGTGTGGTAGTTATTAGTTTGTCTGGTGCAGGTTGTGTGGTAGTTATTAGTGTGTGTGGTGCAGGTTGTGTGGTAGTTATTAGTGTGTCTGATGCAGGTTGTGTGGTAGTTATTAGTGTGTCTGGTGCAGGTTGTGTGGTAGTTATTAGTGTCTCTGATGCAGGTTGTGTGGTAGTTATTAGTGTGTCTGGTGCAGGTTGTGTGGTAGTTATTAGTGTGTCTGGTGCAGGTTGTGTGGTAGTTATTAGTGTGTGGTGGTGCAGGTTGTGTGGTAGTTATTAGTGTGTGTGGTGCAGGTTGTGTGGTAGTTATTAGTGTGTGTGGTGCAGGTTGTGTGGTAGTTATTAGTGTGTGGTGGTGCAGGTTGTGTGGTAGTTATTAGTGTGTCTGGTGCAGGTTGTGTGGTAGTTATTAGTGTGTCTGTTGCAGGTTGTGTGGTAGTTATTAGTGTGTCTGATGCAGGTTGTGTGGTAGTTATTAGTGTGTCTGATGCAGGGTGCAGGTTGTGTGGTAGTTATTAGTGTGTCTGTTGCAGGTTGTGTGGTAGTTATTAGTGTGTCTGGTGCAGGTTGTGTGGTAGTTATTAGTGTGTCTGATGCAGGTTGTGTGGTAGTTATTAGTGTGTCTGGTGCAGGTTGTGTGGTAGTTATTAGTGTGTCTGGTGCAGGTTGTGTGGTAGTTATTAGTGTGTCTGATGCAGGTTGTGTGGTAGTTATTAGTGTGTCTGGTGCAGGTTGTGTGGTAGTTATTAGTGTGTCTGATGCAGGTTGTGTGGTAGTTATTAGTGTGTCTGGTGCAGGTTGTGTGGTAGTTATTAGTGTGTCTGATGCAGGTTGTGTGGTAGTTATTAGTGTGTCTGGTGCAGGTTGTGTGGTAGTTATTAGTGTGTCTGATGCAGGTTGTGTGGTAGTTATTAGTGTGTCTGGTGCAGGTTGTGTGGTAGTTATTAATGTGTCTGATGCAGGGTGCAGGTTGTGTGGTAGTTATTAGTGTGTCTGGTGCAGGTTGTGTGGTAGTTATTAGTGTGTCTGGTGCAGGTTGTGTGGTAGTTATTAGTGTGTCTGGTGCAGGTTGTGTGGTAGTTATTAGTTTGTCTGATGCAGGTTGTGTGGTAGTTATTAGTGTGTCTGGTGCAGGTTGTGTGGTAGTTATTAATGTGTCTGATGCAGGGTGCAGGTTGTGTGGTAGTTATTAGTGTGTCTGGTGCAGGTTGTGTGGTAGTTATTATTAGTGTGTCTGGTGCAGGTTGTGTGGTAGTTATTAGTGTGTCTGGTGCAGGTTGTGTGGTAGTTATTAGTGTGTCTGGTGCAGGTTGTGTGGTAGTTATTAGTGTGTCTGGTGCAGGTTGTGTGGTAGTTATTAGTGTGTCTGATGCAGGTTGTGTGGTAGTTATTAGTGTGTCTGATGCAGGTTGTGTGGTAGTTATTAGTGTGTCTGATGCAGGTTGTGTGGTAGTTATTAGTGTGTCTGGTGCAGGTTGTGTGGTAGTTATTAGTGTGTCTGATGCAGGTTGTGTGGTAGTTATTAGTGTGTCTGATGCAGGTTGTGTGGTAGTTATTAGTGTGTCTGGTGCAGGTTGTGTGGTAGTTATTAGTGTGTCTGATGCAGGTTGTGTGGTAGTTATTAGTGTGTCTGATGCAGGTTGTGTGGTAGTTATTAGTGTGTCTGATGCAGGTTGTGTGGTAGTTATTAGTGTGTGTGGTGCAGGTTGTGTGGTAGTTATTAATGTGTCTGGTGCAGGTTGTGTGGTAGTTATTAGTGTGTCTGGTGCAGGTTGTGTGGTAGTTATTAGTGTGTCTGGTGCAGGTTGTGTGGTAGTTATTAGTGTGTCTGATGCAGGTTGTGTGGTAGTTATTAGTGTGTCTGATGCAGGTTGTGTGGTAGTTATTAGTGTGTCTGGTGCAGGTTGTGTGGTAGTTATTAATGTGTCTGATGCAGGTTGTGTGGTAGTTATTAGTGTGTCTGGTACAGGTTGTGTGGTAGTTATTAGTGTGTCTGATGCAGGTTGTGTGGTAGTTATTAGTGTGTCTGATGCAGGTTGTGTGGTAGTTATTAGTGTGTCTGGTGCAGGTTGTGTGGTAGTTATTAGTGTGTCTGATGCAGGTTGTGTGGTAGTTATTAGTGTGTCTGATGCAGGTTGTGTGGTAGTTATTAGTGTGTCTGGTGCAGGTTGTGTGGTAGTTATTAGTGTGTCTGGTGCAGGTTGTGTGGTAGTTATTAGTGTGTCTGGTGCAGGTTGTGTGGTAGTTATTAGTGTGTCTGGTGCAGGTTGTGTGGTAGTTATTAGTGTGTCTGGTGCAGGTTGTGTGGTAGTTATTAGTGTGTCTGGTGCAGGTTGTGTGGTAGTTATTAGTGTGTCTGATGCAGGTTGTGTGGTAGTTATTAGTGTGTCTGGTGCAGGTTGTGTGGTAGTTATTAATGTGTCTGATGCAGGTTGTGTGGTAGTTATTAGTGTGTCTGATGCAGGTTGTGTGGTAGTTATTAGTGTGTCTGATGCAGGTTGTGTGGTAGTTATTAGTGTGTCTGGTGCAGGTTGTGTGGTAGTTATTAGTGTGTCTGGTGCAGGTTGTGTGGTAGTTATTAATGTGTCTGATGCAGGTTGTGTGGTAGTTATTAGTGTGTCTGGTGCAGGTTGTGTGGTAGTTATTAGTGTGTCTGATGCAGGTTGTGTGGTAGTTATTAGTGTGTCTGGTGCAGGTTGTGTGGTAGTTATTAATGTGTCTGATGCAGGTTGTGTGGTAGTTATTAGTGTGTCTGATGCAGGTTGTGTGGTAGTTATTAGTGTGTCTGGTGCAGGTTGTGTGGTAGTTATTAGTGTGTCTGATGCAGGTTGTGTGGTAGTTATTAGTGTGTCTGGTGCAGGTTGTGTGGTAGTTATTAATGTGTGTCTGGTGCAGGTTGTGTGGTAGTTATTAGTGTGTCTGGTGCAGGTTGTGTGGTAGTTATTAGTGTGTCTGGTGCAGGTTGTGTGGTAGTTATTAATGTGTCTGATGCAGGTTGTGTGGTAGTTATTAATGTGTCTGGTGCAGGTTGTGTGGTAGTTATTAGTGTGTCTGGTACATGTTGTGTGGTAGTTATTAGTGTGTCTGGTGCAGGTTGTGTGGTAGTTATTAATGTGTCTGGTGCAGGTTGTGTGGTAGTTATTAGTGTGTGTGGTGCAGGTTGTGTGGTAGTTATTAGTGTGTCTGGTGCAGGTTGTGTGGTAGTTATTAGTGTGTCTGGTGCAGGTTGTGTGGTAGTTATTAGTGTGTCTGGTGCAGGTTGTGTGGTAGTTATTAGTGTGTCTGGTACAGGTTGTGTGGTAGTTATTAGTGTGTCTGGTGCAGGTTGTGTGGTAGTTATTAATGTGTCTGGTGCAGGTTGTGTGGTAGTTATTAGTGTGTCTGGTGCAGGTTGTGTGGTAGTTATTAGTGTGTCTGATGCAGGTTGTGTGGTAGTTATTAGTGTGTCTGATGCAGGTTGTGTGGTAGTTATTAGTGTGTCTGGTGCAGGTTGTGTGGTAGTTATTAGTGTGTCTGATGCAGGTTGTGTGGTAGTTATTAGTGTGTCTGATGCAGGTTGTGTGGTAGTTATTAGTGTGTCTGATGCAGGTTGTGTGGTAGTTATTAGTGTGTCTGATGCAGGTTGTGTGGTAGTTATTAGTGTGTCTGATGCAGGTTGTGTGGTAGTTATTAGTGTGTCTGATGCAGGTTGTGTGGTAGTTATTAGTGTGTCTGATGCAGGTTGTGTGGTAGTTATTAGTGTGTCTGATGCAGGTTGTGTGGTAGTTATTAGTGTGTCTGATGCAGGTTGTGTGGTAGTTATTAGTGTGTCTGGTACAGGTTGTGTGGTAGTTATTAATGTGTCTGATGCAGGTTGTGTGGTAGTTATTAGTGTGTCTGGTACAGGTTGTGTGGTAGTTATTATTAGTGTGTCTGGTGCAGGTTGTGTGGTAGTTATTAGTGTGTGTGGTGCAGGTTGTGTGGTAGTTATTAGTGTGTCTGGTGCAGGTTGTGTGGTAGTTATTAATGTGTCTGATGCAGGTTGTGTGGTAGTTATTAGTGTGTCTGGTACAGGTTGTGTGGTAGTTATTAGTGTGTCTGATGCAGGTTGTGTGGTAGTTATTAGTGTGTCTGGTGCAGGTTGTGTGGTAGTTATTAATGTGTCTGATGCAGGTTGTGTGGTAGTTATTAGTGTGTCTGGTACAGGTTGTGTGGTAGTTATTAGTGTGTCTGATGCAGGTTGTGTGGTAGTTATTAGTGTGTCTGATGCAGGTTGTGTGGTAGTTATTAGTGTGTCTGATGCAGGTTGTGTGGTAGTTATTAATGTGTCTGATGCAGGTTGTGTGGTAGTTATTAGTGTGTCTGATGCAGGTTGTGTGGTAGTTATTAGTGTGTCTGATGCAGGTTGTGTGGTAGTTATTAGTGTGTCTGGTGCAGGTTGTGTGGTAGTTATTAGTGTGTCTGGTGCAGGTTGTGTGGTAGTTATTAATGTGTCTGATGCAGGTTGTGTGGTAGTTATTAGTGTGTCTGATGCAGGTTGTGTGGTAGTTATTAGTGTGTCTGATGCAGGTTGTGTGGTAGTTATTAGTGTGTCTGGTGCAGGTTGTGTGGTAGTTATTAGTGTGTCTGGTGCAGGTTGTGTGGTAGTTATTAGTGTGTGTGGTGCAGGTTGTGTGGTAGTTATTAGTGTGTCTGGTACAGGTTGTGTGGTAGTTATTAGTGTGTCTGATGCAGGTTGTGTGGTAGTTATTAGTGTGTCTGGTGCAGGTTGTGTGGTAGTTATTAATGTGTCTGGTGCAGGTTGTGTGGTAGTTATTAGTGTGTGTGGTGCAGGTTGTGTGGTAGTTATTAGTGTGTCTGGTGCAGGTTGTGTGGTAGTTATTAATGTGTCTGGTGCAGGTTGTGTGGTAGTTATTAGTGTGTCTGATGCAGGTTGTGTGGTAGTTATTAGTGTGTCTGATGCAGGTTGTGTGGTAGTTATTAATGTGTCTGATGCAGGTTGTGTGGTAGTTATTAGTGTGTCTGGTGCAGGTTGTGTGGTAGTTATTAGTGTGTCTGATGCAGGTTGTGTGGTAGTTATTAGTGTGTCTGATGCAGGTTGTGTGGTAGTTATTAGTGTGTCTGATGCAGGTTGTGTGGTAGTTATTAGTGTGTCTGATGCAGGTTGTGTGGTAGTTATTAATGTGTCTGGTACAGGTTGTGTGGTAGTTATTAATGTGTCTGATGCAGGTTGTGTGGTAGTTATTAATGTGTGTCTGATGCAGGTTGTGTGGTAGTTATTAGTGTGTCTGATGCAGGTTGTGTGGTAGTTATTAGTGTGTCTGGTACAGGTTGTGTGGTAGTTATTAATGTGTGTCTGATGCAGGTTGTGTGGTAGTTATTAGTGTGTCTGGTACAGGTTGTGTGGTAGTTATTAATGTGTGTCTGATGCAGGTTGTGTGGTAGTTATTAGTGTGTCTGATGCAGGTTGTGTGGTAGTTATTAGTGTGTCTGGTACAGGTTGTGTGGTAGTTATTAGTGTGTCTGATGCAGGTTGTGTGGTAGTTATTAGTGTGTCTGGTACAGGTTGTGTGGTAGTTATTAGTGTGTCTGGTGCAGGTTGTGTGGTAGTTATTAGTGTGTCTGGTGCAGGTTGTGTGGTAGTTATTAGTGTGTCTGGTACAGGTTGTGTGGTAGTTATTAATGTGTCTGATGCAGGTTGTGTGGTAGTTATTAGTGTGTCTGGTACAGGTTGTGTGGTGGTTATTAGTGTCTCTGTCTGGTGATTAACAGACTGTGATGCTTTCTCTAAATTAATGCAGCCCTTGGCATCATGGGTAATTAGACTAATGATGCCGTCAAAGTGGAGTCTGGAACGGGGCCTGCTCACTTGGGAGTGCGTGTGCGTGCGTGCGTGCGTGCGCGTGTGTGTGTGTGCGTGTGTGTGCGTGCGTGTGTGTGTGTGTGCGCGTGCGTGCGTGTGTGTGTGTACGGGTTTGTGTGTGTGTCTGTGTGTGTGTGCATGCATGCGCGTGTGTGTGGCTGCGTGCGGCTGGCGTTTCGTGCAGACTAGCCTCTGTGGTTGGATAAATTTGAATGCGAGACTTGAAAGAGAATCCTCTTTTAAAAGCGATGTCATGACTCGTGAGACTCCAAGAATAGCTTTTGAGAGTCACAGCGATGGAGTTGATTCAAATATGATCAACTTATCCCGGCCAGAAGTTCCTCCAACAGATGAATGGAGTTTTTCGTATTGAATCTTTTGATTGTGGCTTTCAGTTAGGAGAGAGTCAACCTCTCCTCTCTCTCTCTCTCTCTCCTCCAGCCGACTCCTCCAGGACTCTGGGGAGTCTCTCTGCCATGATTGATGATGGCTTGAAAGGGCGTTTGCTTCAAAGTTGTCTTGGGTTTTTATCTGTCCTGAGGTGCTTTGGAATCTGGCCTAGTTATTGAACTGCCTCCCCAGGTCCCACTGCCTGCTGCTCTCTGACAGACACATACATTGTCTTTGTTTAAATCTCTCCGGCTTCCGCACTCCGTTAATTAATCGCCGCTTCTATTGTGCCTCTCCACAGTCACTACTTAATCCTGTTAGCCTATCCTGTTAGCCTATAGTGTGTGTGTGTCTGTGTGTGTGTGTGTGTGTGTGTGTGTGTATGTGTGTGTCTGTGTGCGTGTGCGTCTGTGTGCGCGTGTGTGTGTGTGTGTGTGTGTGTGCGTGTGCGTGTGTGTGTTGGTGTTTGTTCATGGATAAACTGTCCTTCATTAAACAGGCTAAGGGTATGGTCAGTTTTTCAAACCCATAGGGATTGGCTGGCTAGTTAGTCACACACAATTAGATCTAAATCAGGTAAAAACATTGACTCAAAGGAACCAATCTCCTTGGGAAAGTCATGTCAATCTCAGCAGTGATAATTCATGTATAAACAGCATATTTCCATTAGACAATCTATCCCAGAACTTTGAGTTTCCATTGTGTTGCTTTCCGTGAAGTGGTGCAGTGACTACATCAGTCTTCCTGGCACATCTCAGTCCCTGAAGTCAGCGCTGTGCTGTGCTGTGCTGTGCTGTGCTGTGCTGTGCTGTGCTGTGCTGTGCTGTGCGTACAGCAGCCATTTGTTATGGCTCATGACATCATGGATGTGTGTGACTCATTGTGTGTGTGTGTGTGTGTGTGTGTGTGTGTGTGTTGTGTGTGTGTGTGTGACTCCAGTCTTCTGCTATAATCAGACTCTTTCTCTTTGCTGTACTTTCCTATAGATAGACTTCCAAAGAACTGATATAGGCCTACTTACTTATTTGTGCTCTGCCAGCAAGTCTAAGAATGCTACAGTATAGCTTTTATCACGATATGTTTTCTTATATCGATCGATGTCGATATTTATCACGATATAAATTTATCAATAATACTAATTGCACATAAAAAGCACATGAAGAATTTTAGGGGCACAATTAAAATTCAATGCAGAGCGATATAGAATGTATAAGATACGACTCTATTAATCTCTGACCGGTTACAATTAAGTTGAATTCAATTCAAAGTATTCTCATGAGAGAGGCTCAATGCAGCTCATTGGCTATTGTTGTCATTAAATGATAACCCTTTATTTAGTCATCTGTTTGTCCATACTATTCACTTATGGCTTTTTAATGTAACTTGATCCATTTGCATTTTCATCTTATTATAATTGTTCTATGCTTGTTACCGGTACTTGTTTTCCCTTATACCACTGGTCTTTGGTGTGCTTATTCTGTTGTGTGTATTGCATTATGTTGTTTTAATCATTAAAACAACATAATGCAACGTTACGTTCTTGGCATTAATTACGTTCATTGCATTAATTACGTTCATTGCATTAATTACGTTCATTGCATTAAATTAATGCAATGAACGTCTTGGTCCAAGGCTAGGTGTTGATTATGCAGCTATAGTTAGCTGCTGTTGGTTTGATAAAGGAAGGAAAGACTGTTTAAACCATAGATGTGTAATGTTATTAGGATAGCTGCTATAGATGGTCTAACAGATAGCATAACGTTAGCAAGATTGTCAAGTATGAAGATATTAACGTTAGCGCGTAAGCTAGCGTTAGCGTTAGCTAACGCGATGTAGATGCTAATTTGATAGCATTCATGACAGCCAGCTACCGCTACCCATAACCAGAACTACTGTCTGCTGCAGCTTTATCTCCCGGGTACAAATCAATTCCATCTGTTTATGTTACTCTTGCCAGGCCAGGCTCTAACTGGTTAGTAACAGCATCTCAGCCAGCCGACTGCGAGGCTCTGAGCAGAAGGGATTCTTCCGCAAACGCGTGCATCACATGGTTTATTTTCCATTGATGCCATTGGTTCCACTCAGTGTTGCCTTCAAATACCCCCCAAAAACGACACGTTATTCACAATAAGCATTGCTGTGCTAAGCTGCGGTCATGTTTCTGAGGGGATTTGAACGCAACACTGAAAATATTTTTATCGAAATTACAGCTCATAAATTTATCATCGTTATCGTGGCCGATTTTTTCGTGAAAATTTTCAACATCGTTTTATCGCCCAGCCCTATCATGGAAGTATTTAACCTTTTGTGTGCATTTGTAGTTTTGTTTTTGTATAATTTGTTGTTTGACAACTGTGAGGATGATTTACATTCATTGTTGTGCGTGCAGGGCTTCTTGTGTCTTGTCTGAAGCTTGAATTCATTTATTGTGGCTGGTGGACCTGATATAGTGCACAGTTTCTAAACATCAACACAAAGAGAGCATCCAGCGAAACGCACAAACTCCCTCATATTGACTAGTAGGGATGGGCATTTCTAGCAAAAACACTATTCGAAATTCGCTGGCCAAAGTCGACTTTTAATCGAAATTCGAAAATTAAAAAACAAATGTAAAAAAAATAAAAAATTTATTTTTATTTTTTTTATTTTTTTTGTGAGTGAAATGTTGCATTGTCTTCCCTGATTCTAAGTCTAAGGCTTTATTAATTAATAGAAAAAGCTTCTGCTGTGGATTTTTAGCTCAAACAAGCATTGCACCACTGAAGTAAAGAACATGTTACATGACTTGACATTTTTGAAAATAAAAAACAGTTTTGACAATCATGAGTGGTTCATTAAATATTTAGTAGGCTCAGGTCTGAGTGCCAAAGGGGTGCCAAAGTCACCCCCTCTCCCTCTTCATGGGATTTCATCCGCCATTCATTTTTCCATAAACCTTGCTTAAAATGCTTATAAAAATTGTTTTACTTGCTCAAACCAAGCGATTCGACTATACTTAGAATCAGGGGAGACAATGCAACATTTCACTCACATTTTTTTTTTTTTTTTTTACTTTTTCGAATTTCGACTTTCAATAATAAAAGTCGACCTTGATAATAACAACGATTATTTCGAAAATTCGAAATTCGATGCCCATCCCTATTGACTAGGCAGTGCACTGAGTGACATCACGCACAAACTCCCTCATATTGACTAGGCAGTGCACTGAGTGACATCACGCACAAACTCCCTCATATTGACTAGGCAGTGCACTGAGTGACATCACGCACAGACTCCCTCATATTGACTAGGCAGTGCACTGAGTGACATCACGCACAAACTCCCTCATATTGACTAGGCAGTGCACTGAGTGACATCACGCACAGACTCCCTCATATTGACTAGGCAGTGCACTGAGTGACATCACGCACAAACTCCCTCATATTGACTAGGCAGTGCACTGAGTGACATCACGCACAAACTCCCTCATATTGACTAGGCAGTGCACTGAGTGACATCACGCACAAACTCCCTCATATTGACTAGGCAGTGCACTGAGTGACATCACGCACAAACTCCCTCATATTGACTAGGCAGTGCACTGAGTGACATCACGCACAAACTCCCTCATATTGACTAGGCAGTGCACTGAGTGACATCACGCACAAACTCCCTCATATTGACTAGGCAGTGCACTGAGTGACATCACGCACAAACTCCCTCATATTGACTAGGCAGTGCACTGAGTGACATCACGCACAAACTCCCTCATATTGACTAGGCAGTGCACTGACATCGGCCCCTGCAGACCCTGAGGGGTTAGGGAGGGCCTGTGTGCTGAGGGGCACCTGCCATATGCTCTCCGAGTCAGACCTCAAACAAAAGCCCCTCAATGCGAGCAGGCCGGCCAGCCAGCCCCTTCCCTGCGTGGGGGAGGGGAGCAGAGAACTAGGGGGTGGAGGTTGTTGTGAGCGTGTGTGTGTGTGTGTGTGTGTGTGTGTGTGTGTGGTAGAGACTTGCTGCAGCGTCTTAGCAACGACCTCATCAAAAAGCGCCTACGGATTTTGTTTGCGACCACTGAGACGCAACATCTGGCTAATTAAGATGTGACATTGAAGTCCAATGATAAACATGAACACATTACCAGTTACCACCACAGCCAACACATCACATTACCAGTTACCACCACAGCCAACACATCACATTACCAGTTACCACCACAGCCAACACATCACATTACCAGTTACCACCACAGCCAACACATCACATTACCAGTTACCACCACAGCCAACACATCACATTACCAGTTACCACCACAGCCAACACATCACATTACCAGTTACCACCACAGCCAACATGAACACATTACCAGTTACCACCACAGCCAACACATCACATTACCAGTTACCACCACAGCCAACACATCACATTACCAGTTACCACCACAGCCAACACATCACATTACCAGTTACCACCACAGCCAACATGAACACATTACCAGTTACCACCACAGCCAACACATCACATTACCAGTTACCACCACAGCCAACACATCACATTACCAGTTACCACCACAGCCAACATGAACACATTACCAGTTACCACCACAGCCAACACATCACATTACCAGTTACCACCACAGCCAACACATCACATTACCAGTTACCACCACAGCCAACACATCACATTACCAGTTACCACCACAGCCAACATGAACACATTACCAGTTACCACCACAGCCAACACATCACATTACCAGTTACCACCACAGCCAACATGAACACATTACCAGTTACCACCACAGCCAACACATCACATTACCAGTTACCACCACAGCCAACATGAACACATTACCAGTTACCACCACAGCCAACACATCACATTACCAGTTACCACCACAGCCAACATGAACACATTACCAGTTACCACCACAGCCAACACAGAGTAGTTTTGGGACTGTGTTTTGGTGGAGGGATGCTGAACGCTGTTCTTTTCCCCTCCGCTGCCCTGCTAGCTCTGTTCAATCTGCATCTTCCTCACCTTGTCAGGGACAAGCCGGCTCAACCAGTCCCGGGACAGGCAGGCAGGCAGGCAGGCAGGCAGGCAGGCAGGCAGGCAGGCAGACAGGCAGGCAGGCAGACAGACAGACAGGCAGGCAGGCAGGCAGGCAGGCAGGCATGCAGGCAGGGCAGGCAGGCAGACATGCAGGCAGGCAGGCAGGCAGGCAAGTAAAAGCACCCCCTCATCCCTGGGGGGTTGGGAAATGAGTGGAGTGCTACTTCAAAGGCAGGTCGGCTGCTGATGTTAAACAGGGTAGAAAGGGAGGAGGAGGAGGTGGGGGGGGGGCGAGCGCAGTGGAACATGTTACAACTGACCCACTCAGCAGGGCGCCTTGATATGTAGATTCATACACGCACACACACACACACACACACACACACACACACACACACACACACACACACACACACACACACACACACCACCCCTCCAAGGTGATGTGTGGTTTGACGATAATTCTGGTGGAACTCTCATGTGGGGGGGGCTCCATAATTACAGAAATGATGTATGGAATGGAATGTACAGATGAGTCTAAGCCTCTTTTTTTTTTTTACCAGATGTTGCCAAAGCACCAATTCAAGAGTCTCAAATGTATTATAATCCACAAGCTATATGGTGTTGACCTAAACGTCACTATTGAGTCATATAGTATTTAACTTGTGATGGGCACTGACAATGCCTGGGGCTCTGTTTAGGGGAGTCACCCCCCCCCCCCCCCCATTCCCCATCTTGTCCCTCGTCACCCATAAGACAAGGCACTTTACACCCCCCTGGCACTCCAACACACACACACACACACACACACACACACACACACACACACACACACACACACACACACAGGGCCAGGGGATCCTAGGATTCTCCCTGGTCACCCAGGCGTTAGCATCGAGGGGTCAAAGGTCACTTCGGGAGGAGACTGTGTGGTCGAGCTGTGACCAATTTCACACTCCCAATGAAAGATGAAGCAGCAAATTAAAAGCGTTTAAAGAGCAGAGGAAATTCCTCCACGGCTGAGAAAGAGTGAATAGAGAGTGAAGAAGAATAGGACGGGTCCCTGTAAAGGGCCTTGACGGGTTTGCGCCAGAATTGTGTCGCGAACAATCGAAACGGGTCTGAAAACACACGTTTAAATCCATAACATTCCACTTTTCCTTCCTTCACGTTTCTCTTCCTCTTCCACGAGATACCATTTTGGGGACCGAGGGACACGGAGTAGAATTACATCATGTCTGCAAAATGGAGACAAACACAAAACATGGGTCTTTTTTCTCTGTGTGAGAATGCTGCTATCAGGTTTCCTAACAGCCCCCCTATCAGACTTAAACCCCCCCAGCAGCAGCAGCAGCAGCACACCTGGGGAGGAGGTCCTACATCCTGTGCTTTTACCTCTTCCTAACCCTTGACCTATAACCCCTCCCCGAGTGTTCACTCCACCACTCTCATCTTCACCAAAATGCTACTACTCTTCTTTCTTCAGCCACAACTCACCTCTCTATGGAGGCGCTGTGAGAAACGATCGGCGCCCCGCTTAGCTTAAAGGAACACTCCGCCCATTTTCAACCAGCTTTGTATCATTAGAACATCAGTAGTATATCAGAAAACTGTAAACTGTTTTGAAGTCTGTCATTTAATTTGACAGTTATTGAGTGTTAAAGTGTGGACCAGTGACATCACTGGTCCACACTAACTCAAATTAATAACTCATTAACTCAAATCAACTCTCAATAACTGTCAAACTAGATGAATGATGAATAGTTTGACAGTTATTGAGAGTTGATTTGAGTTAATGAGTTATTAATTTGAGTTAGTGTGGACCAGTGATGTCACTGGTCCACACTTTAACACTCAATAACTGTCAAATTAAATGACAGACTTCAAAACCGTTTACAGTTTTCTGATGTACTACTGATGTTCTAATGATACAAAGCTGGTTGAAAATGGACGGAGTGTTCCTCCGCTATTGCACTCAAACGACCGCAGACTGCTGCTCCTCTCCTCATCTCTGTGTTGTCTTCCCTTCGCTGCTCACTGACTTCAGATAGGATCATTTGGCCCACCTGCATTCCAGGTAGGCTGAACTCACAGGAGAGGAATGCACCCTCTCAGTGAGCGACACAGACCTGGATTCTTATACCCTTTTTCACTTCAAACGGGTCGCAGCACTAAAAATCCCGCTTCTCCAATTTCCTCCGTACAGTCGTTTGAGTAGTTTTGTTGGAGCCGATCTTTTGTGCGCGTCGTGTTTCACATGTGTCCAGTGGGCCCACAGTAGTAAAGCAGAACGAGCGCTCACAGAACACAATGAGGAGATTGACTCACACAGGATCAAAGAGGAGCGAGGCTGTGTGGAGATTGCAGGCGTTGATGGCTGGTTTATGGCTGCGTCTGTGTGGACATAGTGGGTCCAGCCAGCAGCAGCGCTAGCCGGCCCAGACTAAGAGAGAGGATATGAGGGTGAGAGAGAATGGGGGCGAGTGTGGACTGGGCCTCGTGGAACTAGCGCGCAGTGGGGAGGGGGGGGGGGGGGGGGTAAACAGCCCCTGTTTCACACCACTTCCTGTTTCACACTGCTTCCTGTTCTGGTGTGGAGACGCCATTATTGCCTGTGTGCTAATTATGCCTCTGGCCTGTTTGGGCTGCAGAGCCCCCCCCCGTACCCCCCACCCCTCTCGCTCCCTCAATTCTTCCTGTTCACTGCCTCCGTCCCTGATAGGGTGGTAAAACTCACACTGGGACCCCCCCAGTTTAATCAACATACTTTTTTATGTGCATTTTTGCAGTATCTCATTAGAAGAGGTTGATGGAAACGGCAACGTTTTGGGGGGGGGGGGGGGGGATAAACTTATTCAATTTAGCACAAAAAAACATTTGCTCTTTTGCTCGCTTGAGTTGGTTTTTGCCTTTCTGAAAAATGGAAACATCTTTTCCCAATAAGCTGGCGGCTTGTCTGGTCTCCTGCAGTGCCCTCTGCTGGTGGAACCAACAAACGCTCTGATAATCCCTTAGAATTTCTCCTGTGATATTGGCCCTAATATTTACTGATCACCACCAGAAAGAAAGTAAGAAATGTGGGCATCAGCAGATTACATGACAGACATCATAATTATGACTTCTCCTATGACAACAAGTCACCATCTGAAAGCTCTCTCTCCATCTATGGTAAATGGTAAATGGACTGCATTTACAGTATGTAGCGTTTTTATCCAATACAATACCTACGGTACATACAATGCCTACATTCACCCATTCACACACACATTCATACATGGTTGTGCCAGCAGCACCCTGCGTGGTAGCTTGCCAGTGTGCTGCTGGCACAACCACCGGGAGTCATTTGGGGTGTAATATCTTCCCTAGTGACACTCCAACACACACACACACACACACACACACACACACACACTAGGGATGTAGCGATAACCGTGATCAAATTCCTTATGATAACCGTACCGTTTCAAATGGAGAAATGATTTCAGTGAGTGTATCAGTACTTTTTGAACATTTTCAGCAATTTCTTACGAATACCGTGATAATACGATAACCGTGATCATTTTGATCACGATAATCGTGATGTGAAATTTTCATACCGTTACATCTCTAACACACACACACACACGCTCGCGCGCGACGTATATTGTGCGAGACGAGAGATATAGTTAATTGAGCGGTTTCATACAAAACTAAACGTTACGTTTCAGTTTTACGACAAACTGTGACATTCTTGACATGCAAAGTTATCTTTTAAATTGACAACATTTGCATGTGGACCTCATGGCTCAATTCAAATGGGTTGAAAAAAAGTATTGTCTCTCTTTGGTTCGTATGCTGAAGCAGGAAGCAACGTCGACTTTGGCTCTCCATGGCCAAGCAGTCTGGCAGACATGTTGGAGTTATAGCCACTGTATGAAGTGCAACTCAAAATCCTTACTTTTCGTTGGCATGGTTTTAGATTAGAGACGGGCAAGTGTTAGTTTGAACCAATAGACTCTTATTCTAATTCACAGCAGCATGTTGTTGTTGTTGTTGTTTCTTATACAAAGCCTATGCATAACTTATTAATCCTAGCTGACTTAATACTGAGTCATTCTACAACAGTGACTGAGTGGCACTTTTCTTCGACAACAGGCTTGTGTGTGTGTGTGTGTGTGTGTGTGTGTGTGTGCGCGCGCGTGCGCGTGCGCATGCGTGTGTGTGGTGTAGTGTATTTGAATGTTTGCACATGTTTATATGAATAGTGTGGTCGTTGGAAGAGGCTGCTAAAGACCCATCTGTGCTCCTGCTAAGACGTTATCTAAGCATCTCCGTTCCCTTTGAGAGATCATTATTTCCTATTATACTTTTCACTTCCCTTTGTATGGCCGTTACCTTCCTGACTACACTTGTACGGTAGTCATAACGCCGATGATCTCCGGGGCTTTTTGCGAGGGGGTGAGAAAAGTTGAATCTTTTCAGCTGCCACAGCAGAGTGAATGTAAGTCTGCCATGTGTGCACACTGTGTGTGTATAAAGTATAAAGGCCGGGGTTTTTTAGAGGGTGTTTTTCAGAAGCATGTGTAAGCGTGTAACCCGACTCCTCTTGGCCCTCGCGTCGCCCCTAAAGTGTGAGCAAAGGAGGCCTGTTGGACCCACGGATTAAAGGCAAGAATCAGCCCTGTTCATTGGCCACATGGACCCAGGAGGCCTCGGGGCTGTTGCCATGGAGAGGAGGATGTGTTGAGCTGAGGGGGGGCTGGATGTTATAGCATGGCGCTGATGTGTGTGTGTGTGTGGGGGGGGGGGGGCTGGATGTTATAGCATGGCGCTGATGTGTGAGGGGGGGGGGGGGTGCTGGATGTTATAGCATGGCGCTGATGTGTGTGTGTGTGTGGGGGGGGGGGGGCTGGATGTTATAGCATGGCGCTGATGTGTGACTGGGATCCAGAAGGAGGGAGTTCTGGCCAGAGATGTCGGGGGGCAAAGTGGACTGTCTTTTGACAGGACGTGTTGTTGGGCTGGTGTAAGCCTGAATGAGCGGCCCACCCCGCGCTCTGTCAGCTCACTGTTGTGTCTTCTTGGCTTGTTAGCTCAGCTTTTATGGCCAGATGGTGAATAGTCGTCTACTTAATTGCTAACGCTTAGGGAGCATTGGCAGTTTTCAATGGGACCACTTGCTCTAACCGCAAGCCAAAAGCCCGTATGATTGTTTACCTCTACTGTTTCAAAATGCAAATCTACTTTTTCTCTTTTTATATAAATTTGTGTTATCCACATAATTCTCAAATGTTACTTGATTTTCTTTGTGTGTGTGTGTGTGTGTGTGTGTGTGTGTGTGTGTGTGTGTGTGTGTGTGTGCGTGCGTGTGTGTGGAGTTATTTCCTTTATTAAAAAAAAATAGGAAAGTGATTTAAATATTTAAAAAGATGTCAACTCTATGATGCTCAGTGTCTCAGACCTGCACTCCACCTGATAAAACTGTACAATTCCAAGCTCACAATTTGACATTGGTAATTAAAACACAGTCCTCCTGAAGGCTTGGGTTTAATTTTCCTTCAATCTGAAAATATAATCCTGAAATGAGCATACAGCTGGCCTTGGAAAAGCTTCAGAGCAGCAGGCTTCAGCCATGTGGAGAGAATGAGATACTCCAACTGTGGCCATGTCATGCTAATGGTCATGTGACTTTGCAGTGCCCCTTGTAGCCATAACAAGTCTCCCTGGACTGATCTGTGGAAACTTGAGCAAGGCTCTTTAGAGCGCAGCACAAACCCGCTGGACCTGCCTGATAGTGTTCCCAATAGAATGATATTTGAAAGACACATTTTTAAAAATTCACCATCTTGAAGTGGAATAACTAGTACATTGTGATGACTTCAGTTCAGTATCCTCAACGTGATGTCCTATGCTTTCAAACACAGCATCTGAAATATTAGGATGTGAATGCTTCAATGTCCATTAACGACCCTCTATCTCCTCCTTTCTGTCCAGGTAAGTTTGAGGAGAAGGAGGACCGGGTGCCCAAACTGGAGCAGCTCAATTCGTTGGGCTTCATGTGCAGCCTGAACCTGGTGCTCAACAAGAAGGACCTCATCAAGATGGAGCTTCTGCTGCTGGAGACGTTTGGCTGGAACCTGTGCATGCCCACGCCGGCCCACTTCATCGACTACTACCTCCACGCCTCTGTGCAGGAGGGCGACCTGTACAACGGCTGGCCCCTCTCGTCCCTCTCCAAGACCAAGGCCTTCATGGACAAGTACACCCACTACTTCCTGGAGGTCTCACTGCAAGGTGGGTTCAGGGGCGGAGCTTAGACAATAGAGGGTATGCACACCCACTGGAACACGCCCCCTCAATCGGGAATGAGTGTCAAAATGAGTGTCAAATTCCTCCCTGAGCAGCAGGTGTCAGTTATCTAGGCTGATTACTGCATTCAAGCTCAGTCTTGCTGTGACTCAGTGGGCGTGACCCCACAGTGACTTCTGCCTCTGTGACATCACATGCATACCCTCTATTGTGAACTGGCTTCTGCTTTGTTTTGCTGATTGGCTGATATCAGACAGAACTTGTTACACTCCATTTCCATCGTCTGACAGACTGACATTGCCTCCACTCTAAGCGTTTCCTTGGGGGCGGGGTCACGCGGGGTGTGTGACCGCAGCCTAACCAAGAGACCAGCCTAAGCAATCACTAGAGACCAGCATGTCCACCTGAATCTCATTTTAAGTTGACACTGACGTGTAGCCATGACAACACCAGAGACGACTGAGAAAGTCTAGAGCAGGGGTGGCCAAACTACGACCCGCGGGCCAACTGCAGCCCGCTGCCCGTTTTTAAGTGGCCCGCCATGATTTTTTTGTGTGTGCTAAAAACGTTTTTCCATTTTTCTGTTTTAAAGTTGAAAACGGGAAACAAAAACGAGAACGGGGACAAAACGGAAAAACAAAAACAAAAAAACTGATTCCCCCCATTTCGTTTTTTCAATTTAAAACCATTGAAAATGGGTTATACTACCCTGACCTGGTCTATTTATTTTTTAAACATTTTTAATACTGAATGAATGTTTAATACTAATGTTATGTTAAATGATCTGTCTTAACCTCTTGGCACAGGAAAAGAAAAATTGAAAACATACAGAAATACCCATTGTAATATGTCGGCCGATATTAAGATTAACCTCGATAGTGTCTGTCTTGTCTATAGCAGTCGCCATTGATGTTATTACACCTCAGTTCCGTCACACAGCTTGACAGACAGCATTAGTCCCGCAGCTCCGCTCCCCTGGCGCTGATTGGCTAATCGTTAAAACGATGCCAGACCAGAACCAAACAACTTGGTGGAGTGGCCAGATTCAAAGCTCTGGATCCAGGCAACCATTGCCATTGGACACAGAGATGTTGCTTGTTGTGATGTGACTACTGCAATGTTCTTCTGGCTGGGCTACCTGGTGCAGCCATCCGACCGCTTCAGCTCATTCAGAACGCTGCAGCCCGTCTGGTATTCAACCAACCCAAATTCTCTCATGTCACTCCCCTCTTCCGGGGCCTTCACTGGCTTCCCATCTCGGCACGCATTCAATTCAAAACACTGGTTCTGGCCTACAGGGCAGTACACCAGTCAGCTCCCCTGTACCTGCAATCTATGGTCAGGTTCCAAACCTCTCAGCGCTCCCTCCGCTCCTCCACCAGTGCAGGACGCCTCGCCCCTCCTCCGCTACGGGGGCTCAAAAGTCGCTCATCCCGTTCGCGACTCTTCTCCTCCCTGGCACCACAATGGTGGAACGAGCTTCCACCTTCGGTCAGGATGGCTGAATCACTGCCGATCTTTCGGAAAAGACTAAAGACACACCTTTTCAGGCTCCATCTGGGCCCTTCTTGAACTAACTTCTTTATCTCTTAAAAAAAAAAAAAAAAAAAACTACTAACCTAAACTAAACTTGTACCACTGTTCCTTCAGATGTTGTAGTTGTCATAGACTGTGTTGCATAGTTGATTGCTCTATTGCTGACAAAAATGTGTTATTGTAAGTCGCTTTGGATAAAAGCGTTTGCCAAATGACGTAATGTAATGTAATGTAATGTAATGTAATGATGTGACTGAAAGTTGATCCGTGTACCTGTGTCTCTGTGCTTCCTCCAGATCATGCCTTCCTGAGTTTCCGACCATCTCAGGTTGCTGCGGCGTGTGTGGCAGCCTCTCGTATTTGCCTGCAGATCTCTCCTAGCTGGACGACCGCTCTGCATCTGCTAACCGGCTACACCTGGGACCACCTTACTCAGTGCATTGAACTCATGCTGCTGTAAGGGGACATGCACCCGCCTATACGCCTTCTCACTCTCTCACAAGCACAATGTAGAGTCCGCTATCTCAAGGATGAAACACATGATTGTAGACCAGGGGTGGGCAACTGGCGGCCCCCAACCTCACTCAGTGTGGCCCCTGGGTCAATTTCATTTATTTTATTTTTTTTACAAGGCGGACGTTTTTGGTTAGGTTAGACCACCAAAATCTGTGTTTTTATTTTACTGTACAACCCAGAACATGGCGCTACATAGCATTGTCCATCCACATACTGTTTAACGTTAGCATTTGAGCTAACGCTATTGTAACAAACTATATCCAGGATGCACATTGCACATGCAACATTACTAATCTGATTAATATCACATATTTGGGTGATGTACCCCATCAAATTGCTGTAGCGGGCTGTTTTAAAGCTAGAGCAAAGTTTCTGGTGTCATCTGAATGGAAGAATTATTAAATTTGAATATGAAAAATATAAATGTTGGTACAATACACTTTGATTATCAGTCCTTTTCATCAAATAAGTAGCTATAATTGGGAATGATGGTGTTACAGTAGGCTACAGGTCGAAGTGCATGGTCACAATCTGGCCCTCTGGTAGCGAGTTTTTTTTTAATGTCGCTCCTCTCTATCATCAAAGTTGCCCATCCCTGCTGTCGACAAACCTCTCAGGTTGTAGCAGCATCTCTGTTAAAGTGTAACGCTAGCTGAAAGTAGATGAAGCCATTTTTTTTGGTTGCCATGGTTTTAGATCAGAAGAGGTCAGTTGTTGTTTTCACCACAAGAGGGATTTTGGGTTTTGTGAGTGTATCATTCGGCAAAACCTATCCATGTGCTAATCCTAGCTGATGGATTTAGCGCAGGGTAATTCGACAGCTGTAATTGAGCGGCACGTTTCTTGGTCATATGTGCATTTGTGTGATTATTGACAGATGTTCATATGATTTGAGAGTTGAAGAGGTTGGTATAGAACCATCTGTGCTCCTGTCCTGTTAATGCCTTTATCTAAGCAGCCATATTTCCTGCATACTTCATACACACACACACACACACACACACACACACACACACACACACACACACACACACACACACACACACACACACACAGACACACATTGCTCTCTCCCTGCACTGCCTTGGCTCTTTCAGTTCTAATTCTCCACTGAATTGCATGTAGCATTGCTTTTTTAATGTTGGTTCATAATCTGACTAGAATATCCCCTTGTCCCTTCCACAGTGCTCATGACAACGATGTTAAGGAGGCCAACAAGACCAAATCCACCCCTCCCCACCGCTCCTCGTCTCTCCAGTCTCAGCCCCAGGCCTCTCACCTCTCCCCAGTGTCGGCTATCCAGAGACCGGCCTCCTCCTCCACCTCCAACCCCCAGCAGCTGCTCTTCCAGCCGGACGGCTTCGCGCACCTATCCCAGCATTCCCCCTCCCTGTCCCAGCTGCAGGTGTTAGCCGAGTCCCAGGCTTTGGGGCCTGTGGTGAACATGTCTCAGGACTTCCTTCAGAGCCACAGGATGGGTCTGGTCACCGGGGCTCCCGCCATAACTCCCGCGGGGGCCTTCCCGTCCTACCCGAGCCTGACCTCTGGCCTCCAGCCTGGGCCTCGGACGCTGCCGCTCCAGGTGCAGATGGCCCTGGCCGGAGAGCCCCGCCACTGCCTGAGCATGGCCTACAGCGGGGGCTACCTGGGGGCCCACCACACCGCCCACCTGGGGGCGCACCACACGTTCACGGCCGGCTGTTTCGACAGGTGACGCCAGGAGACGGAGAGGGATCACAAGCCTCGACGGGAGTACACCGCTATGCATCATCCGTCCCAACTTCCTCCCCGCATCCACCCAGTCACAGAGCTCCTGTCTCTCTCCGTCAGCACCGTCACGCCTGCAGCACGCCCAGCACCCTCCCTCTCACAGAGGCGCCTCAAGCGCAAGCAGAGGTCCAAAGGCAACATAGACCCAGAGGTCATCACATTGACGTGACAGACACACACCACTGACTGATATGAAATACTTGGGCATTGCAGAATAGTTTCTTGCCACATTGTGAACTGGTTTATATATCTGTGTTCTGATACTGTCGTCACTGTGAAGGAGATGAAAGCAACACAGTGTGATCTAACCACCCACCTCATCCAGTGCCTGTTCTCAGTGGTGATGCTGAGGACTACACAGAACATAAAAGTATCTGTGATAAAGGATTTCTTGCTGCTGGACGTCTTTTACTTTAATCCCAAAAAAAATATGAACACATTTCGAGAGTAGATATGGACCAGGAAGCGATTAATTCTTGACCCGCCATTGGAGAGAGCTAGAAACAGAACATGGAGCTTAAATGTTAGCGGATAAGAAGTTATGTCACCCGCATGTCGGCAAACAAGGATCTGATGGCTGTGGTCTCTGTTGGAGAGAATTCCTCCAGCACATAAGCCGTCGGAGGGGGGCAAAGAATTCATTGTTCTGTGCGGTGAAACCCAGCGCTCGGCCCTCTGGGCGTACCTGTCGTCTTTTGCTTTTATTTTGCTCCTCTCTTTTCCCTCCTCTTCATCTGTTCTCGCCGATATCTCCAAAGTCCAGCCTTGTGGCGAGCCGCGTCACGCTCGGGATGTCCCCCGAGCGAGCGAGCGCGTGGCCCCGCCTCCAGCCACAGGCCTCGTCGTCGTCGTACTAAAGCCAAGGTTCCAGCGTCCCCGGCACCACTCAAAGAATTGAAAATGAACCGATATGAGCGGTTGTGATCGGACAACCGTGGTGAAGGAGACGTGGACGTTGGTTGTGTTGTGTATATATATGAATTGCTGCTGCCTTCTTACGAACTGTTGGTTCTGTGTCTGTGTTAAAGACTCCAATGTTTACGTGAACCACAAAGTATCAGGGACTTGAACAAGATTACTTGAATATGACGATGCCATTGAAACATGCCATAGCTTTTATTTATGATGACATGCTTTTTCTTGTTCTTTGTACTTTTTTTTGGGGTTGATATATAGTGTAGCTTTTTTTTTATTTTAAATATATACCAATGTAGAAACACAACATGAAATACAAAATAATAGTTTTCTTTGTATCCTTTCATAGAAACTTCTATATTCAGGCTCAGGTTTTAAGGCTGAAACGGCCAGCCTTCCAGTTACCCTGTCCTGTTGAGTATGCTTTAAGTGGATGCCAACATGGCGTCCATGGGGTCTGGAATAGTCCCCTTCCTCATCACTGGACCACGCTTTGCTCAGAAGTCAGCAACAGACTTCTGAGCAAAGAAAAAAAGATGGATCTGTCTATAATATGTGCATCCTAGTGGAACAACCTTGTGGTAAAACACAGACATCTGTAGTCAGTCTAGTCTTCAGTAATTGCTTCCCAGATTTCCAAAGCAAGCTGCAATTCCCACTCTTCAAACTTCCTGTTAAAGCATAAACACATCCAGATTCCCAGTGCCGGTCACAAGGGTTGAGTACCGGTTACCATGGCGATGCCGAAAATGGCCGTGGCCCCTGTCTTTCTAGTATGTAGGTTATTCATGACTGAATTGAAACCAACGGCAGCTCACAGTTGTAAGAGACGCGTGAGCTTCTCTTGTAACAAACGGAATAATTCACTAATGGACAGTTTCACGGATTAACCCATTGATACCTGATGCAGCATTTGCGTGTATATCCCTCATTTGTGTGTGTATCCCTTTAAGACGGTCTTAAAGGGATACACACACGAATGCTGCATCGGGTATCAATGGGTTAAACATGGTGCCGCTTCTCACCCAAACTGTGATGATCTTAGCCTGGTGGACCAGCCGGTCACGTGACTTCTTCGGTCTGGTAGAACCAAATGAAATGTGAGTTCTACCTTCAAACAGATGAAGTTGCTGTGGACATCTTACCACGTTAGTGCCTTGTCCTCAGCGGTTGTCAGGCTCGAGCATTGTTATGAACCATAAATTAATAGACTACATTTCCCAGTTAACACTGTATGAAGCCTGCTGTAAACCTACAATATAACACTGACTAATATGGCGACTTTTCATACTCGCTCATGAATCACTAACTCTGCAATCTGGGAACCCAGAGTCTATTTTCATTTGAAAAATAGACTCTGGGATAGCCCTACCTTTTTTCCCCCGGCTTCCTGTACGGCGCGCCTCTCCTGCCACCGCCACTTCCTTTTCCGCGTCCGTTTCAGCTATAACGCTAATAACGTTAACGCATAAACACACTGCATAGAAGAAGTCAACTCGTCTCACAACAACAGTGGAAAATGATCACCAAAGTCGCCGCGCAAGTTGCTATTCAGACTGTAAACAGTGGAGCACGGACGCGGAAAAGGAAGTGACGGTGGCAGGAGAGGAGCGCTGTACAGGAAGCTGGGAAAAACGCTAGGGCTGTGCCAGAGTCTATTTCTCAAATCGAAATAGACTCTGGGTTCCCAGATTGCTCAATCTGTGCCAGCCTGACCTCTAAGTTCTCCTACCACTGTAAACGACTTGTCCATGTACTTTTCCATTCTATGAACTGCAACACTATGATTTTGTTTCGCTTCCTTTGTTTGTACAGTTATATTTGACATTCCCTTTGTTCTCAGTGTATCTTTTAGTTGAAGCCTTTTGCGTTCCACATGATGGATTCAGTTGGTGTGAACCTGAACTAGATGTTTTCGAGTACAACTTGCTCTCCCCTCACTACTCATAAGAGCAACTTCTCACTGAGGTCTCAAAGGTGCAATATGATGCTTTTCTGTTTGTAGAATTTCCACAGCCATCACTGTCTGGTGTTCACCACTGGTTCATCGTTTGTAACTTATTTTTTTGATAATTGTGTGATTTGACTTGATTTCTGCCAGAGAGGGGCAATGGGCTCTGAACACAGTGAATATGTTGCATATTGCAGCCACCTCCTTTGAGTGATAGATTTACTGAATACATTTGTCTTTTTTAGCTTAGAGTTCTACTGTGCCGATATCTCTCACACCAAACAAAATAACATTTTTGTAATGTGATAGTAATGACACGACACTACAAACTTCCCATTTATATTTTTATATTATTTTGTAACAATCTGTAGGCTTGGTTTATTGTGACGCTGAATGATAAAGGGAATTCTTTTATCAAATGTGCTCATGGAAAATAAACACACAAGTGAACTGGATTGCCTTGGTTTTTTTTGGGTGTGTTCGAGCAAGAAAACATGAATGAAATGCCTGCAGCTCTCGGGTGGGGGGATGTGTTCCACTGCAGTGACCTCCAGTCTGTTCAGAGGGAAGTCGATGCAGCGGCTCCACAGAAGATAAGCCCAGCTGGATTTCCACAGGTTCGTCGAGGCGCGACCAGATGCCAGGTCAGTGTGCGACCACAGATCGCGCCATTCATTGAAACGAGGTAGTTCTGAACTGAAGTACAACACGTTGCATTGAGTTCATATCCGAGACAAAGCGTTGGATCTGTCACCCCCACGTTCACAAGCAGGAGTATTTTTCAGACTTGTAGACAAAGTTATTATTCAACACTTGATAGAAGAATCAAGTCCACGCTCTCTTCTGCCCTCTCACTCCGCCTCCATAGTTCACTCAAGGCTTTCTATGTTCTGTGGCATTTTGATATATAGAAATGTATTCATTGCTTGTCCTCAATGACAGTGCTCTCCCTCTCATACATACATACACACACACACACACACACACACACACACACACACACATACATACATACATGAGACAATCTGCTTGTATATGGTGCTTACAAACTGACTGCCCCTCCTTGTGCTAAAACACAGCACAGTGGACTCTGAGAAGTCCTTGGCCCTTAGCTTTGCTCTCCACAACACAGTTGAATATTCATTTGAGTGTGAAATTGATTTTTGTTTCTGCAAGTATCCTAATTCAAAAAATGGTTATAGGATTCACCCCATATGAAAATGGCTAATGACATCAGCTCACATCTTTAATTAGCATTATGATTAAACAAAAGCAGGAGGAGCTACACAATGTTCCTCCACAATGTGGCCTGATCTGAAAGTAATTAAAGTAATAGATTTTATTACTTAATTTACTATACAAATTAAGATGCAATCAGTATTGATTTGGCAGTGCTCTTATGTGCACTGCTTACATGGTTTGAGTTTATTGTGTGTGATGTCACGCTGCCTGTCTGTAAGGAGCTGTGATGTCACGCTGCCTGTCTGTAAGGAGCTGTGATGTCACGCTGCCTGTCTGTAAGACACTGTGATGTCACGCTGCCTGTCTGTAAGACACTGTGATGTCACGCTGCCTGTCTGTAAGGAGCTGTGATGTCACGCTGCCTGTCTGTAAGACACTGTGATGTCACGCTGCCTGTCTGTAAGGAGCTGTGATGTCACGCTGCCTGTCTATAAGGAGCTGTGATGTCACGCTGCCTGTCTGTAAGGAGCTGTGATGTCACGCTGCCTGTCTATAAGGAGCTGTGATGTCACGCTGCCTGTCTATAAGGAGCTGTGATGTCACGCTGCCTGTCTATAAGGAGCTGTGATGTCACACTGCCTGTCTGTAAGGAGCTGTGATGTCACACTGCCTGTCTATAAGGAGCTGTGATGTCACACTGCCTGTCTGTATGGAGCTGTGATGTCATGCCTGTCTTGTGGGTGCTGGTGGGGGAGTGGGAGAGAAGGGAGCAGTGCAGAGCCGGGGGGCCGTCACTTTGGTGATGGATCATTCTCACATTCTGCTTGCAGCCGTTCCTTGGTCTGCAAGGGGTTTGCGTGCCTGCATGGAGTGAGTGCTCCTCACCTTACTATGATCTTTGTGGTGGCTGTCTATATGCACATGCTTTAAATTGACAGAGCAGAAAACAGTTGGACAAGTTGAACCAAGGATTATTATCAATGCAATGCATGCATACACTTAATATCAGTCTTCCATGCTCCCTTGCACTAAAAATATGACAATTTAGTGAATTGTCGTATTTACTCACCACAAGAATCTGATGATGTATTTACTACATTGTCTAATAATTCATATACACTTACATGCAAGTCTTTCCCTAGTGAATTATAAATCTTTGAGAATCAGGTGAATTTATTCCATTCTTGGAAATGAAACAAATTGTATGAAATGGAAATTAGTATTTTGTTCTGGTTGATGAATCACAGCACAGGGAAATGTATATTTTTGTTGCTCTGAAGAATTCAACATGTGCCTCTTTGCCAAAGCACCCAACATGTGAAACAAGTAAAGTAGTGCCTGACTGGGCTGAAATGAAACAAGTAAAGTAGTGCCTGACTGGGCTGAAATGAAACAAGTAAAGTAGTGCCTGACTGGGCTGAAATGAAACAAGTAAAGTAGTGCCTGACTGGGCTGAAATGAAACAAGTAAAGTAGTGCCTGACTGGGCTGAAATGAAACAAGTAAAGTAGTGCCTGACTGGGCTGAAATGAAACAAGTAAAGTAGTGCCTGACTGGGCTGAAATGACGCCATTGTGTCAATTTTCAAGAGAGGGCTATTATTATGTAAATGTCATGATGGCATCCAATGAATATCAATAATGAAGACGGATTTCACCCTCTTTAAGGTCTAAGATAGTAAAAGGCCACGATCAAACCATCAAAAGGATCATTATGTTTAAAGTAGTGAAAATACAAAATTCCATAGTGCTTTATCAGTCAAGTTGAAAGGGGTTTACATGTCATACCATACTATATCATACATATACATGGCACATATACACACATCATAAGGTTATAGGCCTACGTAGGGCCACAGATTTGCCTTGGCAGATGAGATTTTGTCTCTGTCTGACAATATTTTTTATTGTTAGATATGATTCCATGATAGTCATGGAATCATATTTAACAATAATAAATATTGCCTGTGTTGTAGGTACAGAGATAATAGAGACACTATGGACAAAATAGTCATTCTTCTACATTCTCTAATTTCATGTAAATGGGAATTTTTTTTAAAGTTTAACAAGTCATAAATTAGCTGGGCCCCCCTTTGACTGTTGGCCACATTGAGAACCACTGGACTAGAGCATACATGCCACCCATTTATTTACACTGAGCTATGGCGCCACCTATAGAGCTCTATGTGCATGTTCTCTGTCTAGTCCAGAGATTCTGGTCAAATGAGCCCCAGTATCTGTACTCTTTAACACCCTCTAGTGGTAAAGGGCTAGAGGACAGGATCAATGTTGTTGATGGCACTGATGGATTTCTGAAGTGCACTACCTTTGTTTTGTGCTTCTGCTTCCAGAATCAAAACAATGTCATCTGCATCTCAAAGAGTGGATAATTGTCCGTTTTCTATACAAAAAAGGCAAAAAAGGCCTCGTGGGATATTTGCCACAACACAGGCTCTCATGCTATATTGCTTAAATAAACAACAGGTATAAACTCTCTTTGCAGCACATCAGTGTCTTGCTCTATATTGGAACTATGAAACATTGCATTGCTGCTACCAAATAAAATTCTAATAATAAATGTAGGCGTGTCTGCTGCCGGCCGTTCTCACCGGGCTCTGACAGACAGTTTCTGACAGTGAAATTCCCAGACGTTTGGTGGCGATTTTTAAACATTTATTTCAAAACATCATTGCAAAATTCAGGCCTTTAGCCAAAGCTTCAATAACAGAGCTCAGCTGACAGTTTAACCTGCAAATGAAAACTATAAAAAATATCAAATTAGCACATAGGCCTATGCCTTCTCACAGGAATGGTGTCCCTGTAACAGACATGGACATATTATAAGATGGACTGAGCATTGGTCCCGTTCAGTGAAGCCGCTGCATGTTAGATCGCCGCTCTGGCGGTTGAATCCAGTATTAGGTCACAAGGCCCGCCTCCCCATGTTAGTGGATGGGAAAATCACAACCGAAATAATCACAGTATACGTCAGATAATTTTTTTCCAAAGGTGGTTTGTATCATTTTAGATAGTCATTATCATGCTAATGCCTGTGCAAGTGGTAATTTTTCTGCTCAGTTTGTTTTTAAGTAGTTATTTGACATATAAAAAGGCATAAAAATGGATGATTGACAGCTGTGGCAGCCAGTCTCAAGCCGTCATTGGCTGGACAGGCTCTGCACATTATAGATCTATCGTCATAGACAAGACACACGGCTTCATGTTATCTAACGCTCCCTGGAAGTCGGGTGGCTCATGGGTTGGCTGTGCTGGCTACCAGACATCAATGGACCGCAATAAAAAGAACATTGTTTTGAGAAAGGTGCGCGAGGAATTAACGTTGGTTGGGGACTGAAGTAAGTTCAGAAAATATGTGTTTTATGAGTTACTCCAGCTACGTTATAGGTACACAATGGTTTTAACATGCAGGCTAGCAATGGCGTTAGCCGCTTTCGCTAGTCAGCTGTTTTTCATTATTTATCGGCTTAATATAACTTAACAACCGATAACGATAGCTGGAATAACACAATAATAGACACATATTTTCAGAACTGACCAGGTTGTCCAACTGACAGGAAATGTGTTTTATAACGTTAACTCCCGTCCCGGCTATAAAATGGGGCCTGGCTAGTACACAACCGCCAGCCATTAGCTAATCGCTAACGGGTTAGCGTCACATATAAACAGAGGTTTTATTTTTGGTAATGTTTTTATATGGATATGGGAAATGCTTTGACTGTGGGGATGTTTGTTCTTCACAGGTTCCTCTCTCAGCTGTTGTAATGATATACCATTGACATAAATAAGATATAGCTCAGTGGGATATACAGTCAGAGAAGAGACAGGCAGCCTGGCTAACGCACTGGGCTAACGTTAGGTTTGGCTGCCACCACACACTATACCAGTAAACAACGTAACCTAAAGCGTCACGGTCAGATTTGTTAAACCAACATTTGCTCCAAAAGGAATTAAATCATAAAGTTAATCAAAATGCCACAGAAACATTAGGCTAATCAACACAGAGCTGCAAAGATCAGTTCACCGGATAATTTCCCCCTTATAGCTCAGTGAGAGGCTGAGCAGCCCGGAGGTCTATTGTCTGGCTGCTAGGAGCAATCTCCGACAACGAAATTCAGATTTCCGTACAGGCGTTATTTTGATAAACTGACCTCAGAGTGGGAATCTACATGGTTACTTTTGGCTAGACAAAAAATATTAGAACTTAAAGTGCCATATTTACAGAGAGGATTGACTACACAAGGCACTGTGTGCAAATCTAGAAACCGCAGCTCTACATAAGAAAGTATAGAGGGGGGGGGGGGGGGGGGGCTCAGACTGAGGTTTCAACTCAAAAGACCTAGTGCGCAGACTCTGGTTCTCTGATCTGAGAAGATTTTGGCTTCAATAGACCATACAGGGAGGAGATAGGGACGCTCCATTCATATTATATCTCAATGGTTCTGACACGGGCCTCCTGTATGTAGAGCAGGGGTGGGCAATTCTTTTTCATGGGGGGCCACATGAGAAACCCAGATTGTTGCCGGGGGCCGAACAAATATTGTCATGCCGTAACCCATGGATGGGTAACTTTGATGATAGAGAGGGCCACAAAAAATGTCCTCGCTACCAGGTTTTGCTGAGGGCTGAACGGCGCCAGCGTGAAAAATTTGGTGCATTTGAAGCCACGTTTAGAGGAATAACTAATTTTGTTGTGATGTCATTATTCAGTCTTAACCACCCAATATTTCATCCTTTTCTCACTCACTCCTATGTCACCACCTGCTCTCAGGGCTTGAAATTAACTTTTTTGACCACCTGCCAATATGGCTGCTAGATTTTAAAGTTACCAGCCAATTAGAATTTCCACTAGCCAAAATGTTTTTCTTGAAATAAATCAGAATATGAGTGGGTTAATTTAAGCATAAGTATCAGTAAGTGGCCCGGGATGATCAAAGCCTGTGTTGAGGGTCACACGAACAAAAATGCAGTCTTGAAGCTAAATAAATCCAAAACCAATGAGTTAATTATTTAAATTTCTAATTCAATGTAGCCTTTTAGTCATAAAGATTATTGAAAGATATTCCATATTCCAGACTGAAATGCTATAACAGAAGTGGAGTATTGGCCAGAATGACATGAACATTTGGACACTTATTCAGCGGGTATCTTGCATGTTGTCTTCAGGTGCACTGTGTAAAAAATTTTTTTTTTTTTTTTTTTTTTCAATTCCATCGCGGGCCACACAGGTGGCGCCCGCGGGCCGCAGTTTGCCCATGTATGCTGTAACATCTTATTCCTGTAGATACCGACAAATCCTGATGTCCCTCAATATATGTATTTATGGTCCTCCGTTGTGAGTTTAGTGTTCTTATCTTACTTTGACATTCCTTATCTCTTATATTCTTTAGTGTCTGTGATACTCAGCAATTATTTTATTGTGGCTTTTTTTTTTTTTTACCTCCCGTGGACTCTGACTCTTATAAAATTCCTATAAATATACATGTTTTTCCCTGTTAATTGTATAATATATTTAAAGTAGTAGGCCTAACCCTAATTCCACTTGCCTGTTGCATTAATTTACTAGCAATATAGTTTAATTATATTTTTACAATTATATTATTTAATTATAAAAAGGTGGTTTAACTATGAGCAACTGTTGAGCAGCCCCAATAAAAACAAACAAAAAAGCCACATTTCACTTCCTCTTCCTATCGTGGCGTTTAGTCTGTAGTCAGATCAGTCAGTAGATGTATAGCATGTTGGACATGTGTAGTTTAACCTCTTCAAACCTACACAACCAGCCTCCAGCACTACACTGAACATCTACTCACCTGACTGCCTGTGGATTTGGATGTTGGCAAGCTTTGTTCCATATCTGTGGACCTTTCCTGATACTCATAAAGCCTTCAGATTATCAGCCACTGCAATGTTCTCAGGCCTTCAACTCAACCCTATTCAAAGAGATTTTCCATGACCACATGGTTATGATCTTCATCTTGGCAGCAATGATGCTAAAGGAAATGTCCAATCTTGTGCGCATAAACCAAAGTCCATTGCTGATCAAATTAGAAATACTTTTACAGGCTGGATCCTCCATCTAGGAAATACCTTTATTATTATTAACATGCCACTAAGATCAAACCAAACATATGATAATGTAGCCTACTTTTAAAATGTAAATTGATGGCTTCCCACCAGCTAGTTTTGTCAGATCCTTTTCAGCTTGACTGGACACACATGACATTTCCATCTGAGACGGACAGATTTGAAGATGAAATGATGACTGTACCGGTTAATTCTGTTTTATTTGCAACAGTGTCTGAAGACAAAAAAGGCGTAAAAAAGACATGTACAGCATTTTTGTCTTAAAGACACTGTCGACAGACACTTGCCTAACAACCATAAAACAGCCCTTACAATAGCAAGACATGATACTAAGCCAAACCTATTAAACATTTTTTCCCAGGTTTATTCCACACAGTACAAGACCATTACAAAATATTCCGTCCATTAGACCAACTTTTCTTTCTAACAAACATTGCATAAAATGCACATTCCTGATCATGTACCAGTGGCCAATTTCAGACATACTCTTTGCATCTTTCAGTCTTGTAGTGCAATTAATTTAAGGGTTTTGTGCCTAAATGATAGAAATGAGTACAAAGAGCAGAGCACCCTTCATGTTTAAAGCTAGACAAAGCCTGATGACATCACAATCCCTTAAGTGACATCACTGATGACATAGTATACATCACTGATGATGTCACAATGGCTATGACATCAACGATAACGTCACAATGTCTATGACATAATCTGTCAAATCAGAGATGTCCATCATTAAATACAGGTTAGCAGTAAAGTGCATCAGTTGTACGTCATGGTGACTCACCTGGTAGCACACGTACCACGTAACAGGAGCAGCAGAGACAAATACGAACAGTGAAAAACAGTGAAAACAGAGAAAGCCTTTGAACAGCTGCTCAGCCCCCTGGTTTCTAGGCCAGGTCCTCCTCCCCTTCTTCCTCAAACTCTCCCTCCTCCTCGGCGGTGGCGTCTTGGTACTGCTGGTACTCTGACACCAGGTCGTTCATGTTGCTCTCTGCCTCGGTGAACTCCATCTCGTCCATGCCCTCGCCGGTGTACCTGCAACAGAGTCCAGGATGATTTAACAATGACCACAATGTTCATTTGACAAAACTACAGTTTGGGAGAGGGAGAAAAAAAATACAACAAAAAACACTGCTCCTCAGGTTGAAATACTACTAGCCTCTCTGTATCTTTAGCCTCTCTGTATCTTTCGAATGCAGCAAAGTCATCGATGCACTGGAAATTCAGGGACTTTTTCAAGGACTTTCCAAGCCCAATTCCCTCAAATTCAAGGACCCAACACGACATAGTTTGAGACACGGCTCAAGGTTAATTCAAGTTACAACACAGAATTCTTATGAGAACGAACAGTTTTACAGAAGCTCACAGACAATTAAAAAGAGAGGCTTGAACTTGCAAGGATTTCGAGGACCTGTGGGAACCATGATAGTTTAGTACAGTGGTACCCATACCACAGCTTGAGAACCACTGGTCTAGTATACCTAGTAGAGTAGTACCCATACCACAGCTTGAGAACCACTGGTCTAGTATACCTAGTAGAGGGTATTTCCCAGTAGGAGTTCTGGGTACAGGGAGCTCTAACTAGCGTGAACGACAGCCGTTGCTACGCACCAGTGGAGGAAGGCCTTGCGGCGGAACATGGCGGTGAACTGCTCGGAGATGCGCTTGAACAGCTCCTGGATGGCCGTGCTGTTGCCGATGAAGGTGGCGGCCATCTTGAGGCCGCGGGGCGGGATGTCGCACACGGCCGTCTTCACGTTGTTGGGGATCCACTCCACGAAGTAGCTGCTGTTCTTGTTCTGCACGTTCAGCATCTGCTCGTCCACCTCCTTCATGGACATGCGGCCGCGGAAGATGACGGCGACGGTGAGGTAGCGGCCGTGGCGCGGGTCGCACGCCGCCATCATGTTCTTGGCGTCGAACATCTGCTGCGTGAGTTCGGGAACCGTCAGTGCTCTGGAAGAGGATGGAGACAGGAGTCACTCCCGGGAACGCAAATTATTTTATTGCACTGTACTAGGGCTGAGCGATATGGACCAAAAATTATATCTCTGTATTTTTAGGCGGAATGGCGGTACACAATATAGCAATGTATATATGGTACACAATATACATATATATACATATACACAATATACATTCGGTATTTTCTACTAAATGTTCAGCTCTAAGTCAAAGCCTTCATGTGAGATGTCACAAGCACTTTTATTAAAACAAGACTGATCAAAATAAAATGCAAAGACCGGGTTTCCTTCTCTGACTATTACTACTTTTGCAAAATAGTAACACAAGATTTTGGATATATAATAGGGATGGGCATTGTAAGGGATTTAAATACTCGAGTACTCTCCTTCTGTTATGAAAGAGTACTCGAGTACTCCCCCCCCCCCCCCCTCCCGGGGGAACGACACACACACATGAAAGATCCTAAGTTTGGCTATGTTAAGCAGTTACCATTAGCATTCGCCAAATGCCTGTGATGAGAGCAGGGGTGATCTGCTTTGTATGGGGCTGTTCACAGCAACTTCACACACATTACCAATTTTGCATGGAAAAAGCGCTGCCTGGTGCACTTTTTAGTTTTTACAGATTGACTGTGATAAGGTGATCCGGTGTTAGCCGTTAGCCTACCTCAGTAAAAGTAATTCCCAATACATGTCGGTAATCATTCCATACTGCTTCTTGATCACTGTTAAGTAAATCCACTTATTAAAAACTCTGGTGTTCTGCCAAAAAGTGATAACTGCAAACATGATAACTGCAAACAGTAATAATGTTCGCTAACGTTAACCGCAAAAACCACCAACAACATCCGAGTGATGGTCCCCGCCCGTGGTGAAACACGGAACGTTTGGCTATGGTAAACAAAGTTACTGTCAGGGGTCCGTTAGTCAAAGTGGTCCGTCCGAGTAAAAAACATCTAACGTTACCATCTTTGCTTGCACATCTATATATAAATTGGCCATGAACGGAAAACAACTGCAATCAAATCTTGTTTATTTTACATCTGCTGAATATAGATTGCGTTAATATACATGGACGTCTGTGTTGCTGGCGATTCGCCAGACGCTGTTAACGTTAGATCGGCCATTTTTATAGGGGAGGGGGGTGGGCGAGTACCCGGACAGCGGAAACGGTACTCGAGTACTCTCGTTACAAACGAGTACTCTCCCCCATCCCTAATATATAATCAGTAGTAATGTGAATATAATTACTAAGTGGGTAAAGGCAAATATTAGAACAGCTAAAACACTCTGGTAAGTTCAGAAAATGACATCACTTCACTGTAATGCAGCCTTTAAAAGCAGGTAAAGACAACACTTATGGTATGCCATATCACACCACAATATTGCAATATCCAAAATCTAGGACGATAGTCTGATATTGCGATATCCATATAATATTGATAAATTGCCCAGTCCTCTTGCACACACGGTCTTCAAGCTATTAAAATGCAAATGAAGGGCCCGATGCCATCTCTGCAAAGCGGGGCTGTGTACCTGTACTGTTGGCTCCCCCTGCTGGTCAGGGGGGCGAAGCCTGGAATGAAGAAGTGCAGCCGGGGGAAGGGCACCATGTTGACTGCCAGCTTCCTCAGGTCGGCGTTGAGCTGGCCGGGGAAGCGCAGGCAGGTGGTCACCCCGCTCATGGTGGCCGACACCAGGTGGTTCAGGTCCCCGTAGGTGGGCGTGGTCAGCTTGAGCGTGCGGAAGCAGATGTCGTACAGCGCCTCATTATCAATGCAGAAGGTCTCGTCCGTGTTCTCCACCAGCTGGTGGACGGACAGAGTGGCGTTGTAGGGCTCCACCACCGTGTCCGACACCTGGGGAGAGAATGATGAGACAGAGGGAATGACGTGTGTGTGGGGGGGGGGGGGAAGACAGAGGAAGGGCATCCAACAAAGATCAGAACATGGCTCAAAATGCAGCATCAGATGACATCCTGTGCAAGGATGACAGATTAGCGCTGCACGATTATGGTCACAATGATAATCACAATTATTTTGATCAATATCGAGCTCACAATTACTCTTTGGGAATATCAAGCATTTATTGAACTAGAAAATGAATGAATAAATAAATACATAGTGCGCTGGATTTACAAGACAAAACGAGAGCAACATTGCTAAACGGAACATTTTCTTGCGCTCATGATTGTGGGGGAGCCAAAATCTTGATCACAATTAATATTCGACTAATTGTGCAGTCCAAGATTCTAGGCAACCGTCCAGCAATGACGGTCATGTCTATATGTTTGTTCTGTTCAATCCATATTCTTTAATTCCAGGGCAATTCTGGACTAACAGTGACAGAAAAAATAGTAGCCTCAGACATACAGGCTTGTAAGATTCGCATGCATCACGTGTTTCCTGTACCTTAGGTGAAGGCACCACACTGAAAGTGTTCATGATGCGGTCGGGGTACTCCTCTCGGATCTTGCTGATCATCAGGGTTCCCATGCCGGAGCCGGTGCCTCCGCCCAGGGAGTGGGTGAGCTGGAAGCCCTGCAGGCAGTCGCAGCTCTCGGCCTCCTTCCTCACCACATCCAGCACCGAGTCCACCAGCTCCGCTCCCTCCGTGTAGTGGCCCTTAGCCCAGTTGTTACCTGCTCCACTCTGACCTGTGGAGCACATACACACAGGAATATATCACTGCCATCATGTCAAAACCTACCAACTCCTATATTACTTGAATTATGCCTATAATGTTGTCTCTTGCGGCTTATTAAAATATACATTTGCCAACAATGAAGATTGAGTGGGTCAGCTGAGACAGAGGCTTGTTTAAACTTGAATCACCACATTAAAAATCTCACCAAAGATAAAGTTGTCCGGTCTAAAGATCTGGCCAAAGGGACCAGACCGCACAGAGTCCATGGTGCCTGGCTCCAAGTCCACCAGCACAGCACGAGGAACATACTTGCCACCTAGTGATGCAAACACGGGGATAAGAATTATTGGAGGACAGATATACAAAACCATTTACACAAACAAAAATATCTCAATTTCAGAGAGGACATTAAAGATGTGGATTTACAGGCTTAGTTTAGACAGAAATAAAGGGAAATAGAGGAGGGGGGGGGGACATTGTGGTTTCTGTCTGGGATATGGTGATACAATTACAACAGCCTGGCTCAGTGTAATAACATTTATTTATTCACAAGGCATGGAGCTCGATCGGTGGTGACATCAGCTGTCTAAACTGCCTTTCATTTGGCAAGATGGTGGTGACGGTTTCATGTAACGTTCATGTATGGCGTCAAGCTCATATTACAAAGGAGACGCTCTCTCTAGGTATTAAACGGCGCTCCCCAGGTTCCTACCGGTCGATATTGCAAAGTATAAATACATACGATTATAACGTTAATGTATGTTGACAGTAACTTAATGCAGCCACATGTGATAGAGCGGACGGATTGCGCTATTAAAAATAATCATAATAATTGTGTAAATTTGGTTAACGAACGACAGAAAATCCGCTGTTTGGATGTAGCCCGTGGCACACCAATCAAACTTTCTACAACAAACGAGGACCAACACAGATGTTTGTTAGGTGTGCCATGGCTGTCTGTCCTTGTTTGGAATCAGAATCACTTTATTGATCTGTGGGGGGAAATTAATTAGGTCATGCTACAGTTGCTCACTCAGATAGGGAAGAATATAAACAGAGACATTGTATGAAGCATAGAATAGACCAAAAAAAAAAAAAAAAATATATATATATATATATATATATATATATATATATATATATATATATATATATATATATATAATTTAGGTAGCCTTGGAATTGCCTTGGAAGCCTAGGAATTGTTTGGTCAGATTCAACTGCCCATCCTTTGTACGTGTTTAACCCATAGCACACCAATCAAACATTATCCAACAACTGCCAACATTCTTGTGGATGTTTGGTGTACCATGGGCTATTAATTATGTTACATGGTTATCAGGTTGCACCACTTTTTCCCGCTACTTTCCCAGTGATACTTGTCATTCGGTTTCTGATTATAGAACACTAACGTTAATGCTACTTCGTGTGTGTGCGTGTGTGTCTGCGTGCGTATGTCTGTTACACATCAAAAATATATCAGCCAAAGGCTAGTAATATCCATAACGTTAGTGGTTTAAGCACGCCTCCTACTGGAATAGTGTGTAATTAACAACAAGTCCTATCCCAATTTGTAATTACCATAAATTCCCCGCAGTACAGTAATAATAATAATAACTTGGACTTATATAGCGCCTTTCTCGAACCCAAGGACGCTTCACAGGAAAGAACAAAACAAGGAACGGTAGACACACAAAAGACGAGTAATTGGGCTCCAAAAAGGAGTAACGTTAAACGTACCTGATGCCTCGTTGTAATACACGTTGATTCTCTCCAGCTGCAGGTCGCTGTCACCGTGGTATGTCCCGGTGGGGTCGATGCCGTGCTCATCGCTAATCACCTCCCAGAACTACACATGAAGGAGAGGGAGGACGGTTACATGCTGCCACTCCGACGTTCTGCCACTCCGAAATATCGGCACTCAGAAATATTGCCACCCAGCCCCACGCCAAACCTAACCTCCCCCCATGCCTGAACCTAACCTCCCCCAGACCCTAACCCAAAACCTAACCTCTCCCACCCCCACGCCTAAACCTAAGGTCGGCACTTCTGAATGGCGGCTCCTTTAGAAAAACGAGGAAGGGCCGACATTTCGAATAATGAAGGCAGGAATTTTCGTAATGGTGGGGCCTATGAAAAAAAGGTAAACGACCGCCAGTCCGAATAATGGAAGTTAACGTTCGGAGTGGCAGGGCTTTGGAAAGGCAGACAGTTACCAGGGAGGTTAGGTGGCTAGCTGACATTAGCTTGGCTTACCTTGGCAACGCAAACACAACGATAGCTATGAGCACCAAGCTAACATTAGCGTTGTCACGCTAGCTAACTTACCTACCCGCCCAAACCAATTCAACGTCTTTATCATGAATTTAACGTGCATAATGTATGAAGGAAGGACAGCAGGTGGGTAGCTGACGTTAGCTTGGCAACGCAAACACAACGGTAGCTATGAGCACCAAGCTAACATTAGCTTTGTCACGCTAGCTAACATTACCTACCCGCCCAAACCAATTCAACGTCTTTATCACAAATTAACGTACACAATGTTACACAATTTCAATCACAAAATCATCCCAACCTTGGCTCCAATCTGGTTGCCACACTGGCCCGCCTGCAGATGCACGATTTCCCTCATTTTTCTTTTGGTGGATTTATGAGTGAAGACGACACAACGGTGCTCTCTTCACAAATCTCCTGCAACGAATAACCGGAAACGGTATGAGCGTGCCAACCACTGAGCTATATAGTGCCAACACCGAGCCGCCAATCCAAAACCAGGTGGACCCCCCGCTGAGAGTGTAAACGCACAGGATGAACTCGAGCTCCTTTAATAACTGTTTGTCCACAATATGCAGGGCCGCTGCTGGCCATTTGGGTGCCCTAAGCGTAATTGTTTTGTGGTGCCCCCCCCCCCCGTAAAACTTTCAATAACTGTCAAACGAAAGACTGCAAAATCATTAATTATGAACGATACTAGTGTATCTCACATTTCATTACATGTGGGAAACAAACAATTGTTAGAATTACTGTACATGTCAGCAAACAAGTGATTGTTAAACTGTACATGCAAGCAGGGGCGGACTGGGATCATAATTCAGGCCGGGCATTAGATACCAAGCAGGCCAGGCTGATACAGGCCGACGTGCGTGCCGGCGTCCGAAGGGCGGCGGCGAAAAATTTGGGCTGTTTGAAGCCCAATTTGGGCCGTTTGAAGCCAGATTTGGGCTGTTTGAAGCCAGATTTGGACCGTCTGAAGCCCGATTTGGGCCAGTTGAAGCCAGATTTGGGCCGGTTGAAGCCAGATTTCGGCCGCTTGAAGCCCAATTTGGGCCGTTTGAAGCCCAATTTGGGCCGAGTCCAATTTTACAATGAGATGCACCCTGAATAAAGTAATAAAACCACTAGTAAACCAGTAGGCGGCGCCTGGCCTGCTGTTCAGTGAGTGGCCTGACTGAGGGCACCAATTTTTTTTTTTTTTTTTTTTTTTTGGTGCCCTCAGTCACATGATGCCCTACGCAGTCTGCGTACTCTGCGTAATGGGGTGCGGCGGGCCTGACAATATGATTTCATCATCTGCCGTCTAAAACAGTTCCTTAACCGTACGACTTGCCTGTGACTCTCGCTCTCAAGCTGTCTAAATCAGCGATTTTTTTTACCGAGCTTTCGACCAGAGTGGCGCTGTTGAGCGCTGCGACGGCTGGGAGCTCTAACCCGGAAAAAATTATATCACCGGCACAGAATTCGGATAAAAAGAGGCATTTATGATCAGCATCAAGCTTTCAAACTTTCAAAATGTTTCTGTGACACTTGTAAATATGTGCGTATCGCTGATTTAGACAGCTTGAAAGCAAGAGTCGCAGGGAAGTCTATGTACGGATAAGGGACTCTTGTAGGGTAGACGATCACGTGACGATGACGTCATACCCGGAAGAGTCCGAAAGGGGCTAGATGAACTCTGGCACCACATCAGTGCAGCCTGTTGGATTATTCTATAAGTCAAAAACACACAAAATCCACTACCGATACAAGTACTGTAGATGGAATGAACCCACAAGAGAAGAGCTCACATATCTTGGAAGTTGGAACCACTGTTAGATATGATGGAGGAACAGGCAGTGACATCAAAAGCCGTCTCAACAAGGCCAGAAACACCTTCAGAATGATAAACAGTGTGTGGAAGTTCCTCCCAGTAACACCAAGCTAAAACTGTAGCAGAGCTGTGTGCTTTCTACCCTGCTATACGGCTCAGAATGCTGGAGTATGACAGAGAATGACCTCTCCAAGCTGTCAACATTCCACACAAAGAGCCTGAGAAAACTCCTGCGTATCTTCTGGCCTAACACCATCTCCAATCAACAACTACCTGCCCGGACCAATCAGGAGGAGAGCATCGACACCATCATTGTGAGAAGATGGTGGAGAGATGGATGGGACACATCATGTGAAAAGAACAGGATGACATCACAAGAACCGCCCTGCACTGACTGGACACCAGAGGGAAGGCAGGCGGAAGAGAGGAAGAGCCAAAGAAAGCTGGTGTGGAACAGTGGAGAAGAGAACTGAAAACCATGAAACAGACCTGAGGCACCATCCAGAAGTTCACCCAAAACAGAGGAGTGGAGATCCTCTGTTGCTGCCCTACATGCCAGTATAAGGACAGGAAGGAAGGAAGTATTCATGTTAAAGTATTAACTTTAGCAGACTAGCTAATGTAGCTGGTGGTGGTGCCAGCTTCATTGCTCTGCTGCCGATCAGATTAGTGTCACACTGACGGCTGTTTACTCTGAATTCCTTTATTCAAAACTAGCAGCTCTCCATAAGCTAAATGTTTACAACACCACTCAACCCCAGAGCCTGTGTGTGTGTGTGTGTGTGTGTGTGTGTGTGTGTGTGTGTGTGTGTGTGTGTGTGTGTGTGTGTGTGTGTGTGTGTGTGTGAGAGAGTGTGTGTGTGTGTGTGTGTGTGTGTGTGTGTGCAACCAGTTTGACAGAATGCCTTTTGGCTGTAATCTACATGCACTTACACTTACAGTACACACGTACACGTGCACACACACACACACACACACACACACACACACACACACACACACACACCTTGTCTTCCTCAACATTCAGACTTTATATTTAATGTCTGTCTGCATTCAGGACTATTTTCCTTGACATACAAGTTTAAGTGTGTGTGTGTGTGTGTGTGTGTGTGTGTGTGTGTGTGTGTGTGTGTGTGTGTGTGTGTGTGTGTGTGTGTGTGTGTGTGTCACTTGTGGATGGAAGAAGAACATAGTCTGTCTATGGGAACTGGTCAGCCGACTAAGTTAAATGTCGTTGCAGGAGGTGGTAACGTAAAGGGAAATCATTCACCTTAAAATCATCCGGTATCACTGCTGAAATCACTCCCAACAACACAACTCCCTCCAAGAACTAGATGACAACTTCTTCTGTGGTTGTAAAATGTTACACCGACCGAACTCCGATCTCACGGTTTCCGCTCCACCAAAGCTATTTCCCCGGCAAAAAAAAAAACCTGACTCGAAACTAAAGCGAAATGTTTGCCGAGCCTACCTGAGAGAGTATGGAGTTACTTTGCACGGCTAATACTCTTCCATCCAGCGCAGTGTTGCCAGATGGCAAATGTTGAATTATCGTACCAGAGGGTCAAAATTATCGTTTTTGGAGTGAAATTATCGTACGGCCCCTCCCCAGCGCGGCGCGCCTTCGGCGCGCCAAAGTCGGGGGGACTGCGGCTGATCGCAGGCTACTTTTTGGACTTGGCATGATCTTTCAACACTATGATCTCAGCCTGTGTTGCAACAACAACAAAACACCCTGCACGTATTGGCTGCAAATATGTTGTTTGAAGAGATGATTGTATAAACAGATAGAGTGATAGACGTAGGATTCGTCTCAGTGTCACAAAATGATGAAATTATCGTACATTTGGGGGATTTTGGGATTATTGATCGTACATCGTACAGAGGTCGAAATTATCGTACAAATACGATAATTATCGTACGTCTGGCAACGCTGATCCAGCGGTCAGTGTGCTGCTGTTAGCAGGACTCGTGTGCAGGCAGCAGATCTCCTCTGTCTGCAGCAGCACTGCACGACTGTGAACGCCACAGGCAGCCTCAGCCAGAGCTACACACACAGGGGGTTGGGCCTAGGGAAACATGCCCCGTGTCAGTGGTCAAACCCGGTAGTAGAAAAAGGAACTATAAGCTACAGTAGGGCTAGGCTGCTGCAAGTCATTTATAACTTTAGTAGCCTACTACTGTACTGACACATAGGAGTAGCTGTTAGAAGTAGGCTACTATTGTGATTTTGTCTAGAAAAATATTGGGACATTTTTCAATATATTCAGCATTCTGTGAATAAGTTGAGCATCACTAGTTAAAGAATATATTTAGTTAGCTCGTGTTTAGTTAGGTTAATAATATGGCCTTGGTGAAACAAAACATACGGCTATTATGTAAACATTGCATTTATATTTATTTATCAGCCCAATGTGAATGATGTGATTGCCTGACTACTTATTATGGCCCAACTGTGTGTCTGTGAGTCTCTGGCCTGCGTCTGCTGGGTCTCTGATCCGGGGCTTCAGCAGTGCAGTGTGATGTAATGTTTCCAGATGTGGAACAAGTCTGGTCTGTCTGGAGAACAACAATGTCCCCGAAAGATCTGATCCTGTAGAGTGTGTATGTCTGTCCTGTGGGCCCCAGCCCCACAATTGTTGATTGGTGTCAAGAGCGATGACATCATTGTCATCATTGTCAAGTGGTGGCCAGTGGTGACTGATGATGTCATTATTAGTAAACCCATAACACAATACATCAACTGAGCATGCAAATGCCCCCGACTAATGATGTCATGTCCCACAATCATCGAGTGATGTGACTGATGATGTCATGTCCCACAACCATCGAGTGGGCCAGTGGTGACTGATGATGTCATGCCCCACAATCATCGAGTGACGTGACTGATGATGTCATGCCCCACAATCATCGAGTGATGTGACTGATGATGTCATGCCCCACAATCATCGAGTGGGCCAGTGGTGACTGATGATGTCCCACTTATAGGTGGATTATGACATGACAGGCCCCTGGACCTGGATGCATAAAGCCCCTCCCCCCTCCTCACAGCGCACAATTTAGACCAGAATAATAACTAAGACTCTGGGCCGGATTATTCATATATCACATCAGGCGAGTGCCCAGGGGCACCAGCTAATCTGCCTTGTTGGAGGGGCACCACCCATTGAAATGCAGTTGTTTATAAGATTTGTCATATTTTCTTATATTAGGCATACTCCACGGCCAAAATGAATATTTAATACTAAGAGAATATATGCATAATGAGAATCGTGATCACATTCAAATGTGTCCAGTTCAAGCATTTTGTGTGGTGTTCACTGGGGGAACTTTGAGAAGGCAGGCTGAAAACTACTTCCTCAAGTGTGTTCACCACAGTCAGGCTTTTCTTAACCCTGCCAGTTAACTGTGGGTGAGAGATCTTCCCAATTTAAAGATCTCTCACCATGTTACTAACTGTAGACTCAGGGTGACAGATTGTTTTCACAACTTAAATGAGTTTAGAACGAAGTGCTCGAGTTGATGCTTGTGGAAAAGTTTTCTCTTTGAACTGGACGTGTTATAACAACCATAATAATGAATAGCCTACAGCATTACAATATATTCAGTTGGACGCGCTATCTGATGACGGTCTGGAAAAGAAAATACAGAGCAGTAGGAATTTGGTGGCTTAAACCAGTTCTCAAATGTTTTTCAGCCAAGGACCCCCTTATAAGATAGAAAATATACCAGGGGACCCCCTCATTGTGATTTGTGATTTTGGGCTCAGCTTGTTTCCACGGTAACGTGCTTGACATTTAAATTGATAGGTTCGTCAGATTAGAATGTAATCCATGAACCATTTTAGATTTAAAGCATAACATATTTTCGTTGAACTATGAAGCTTTTGCACACACAAAAAGTCCCCCCCCTCCCCCCTGAAAACTTTTTGCGGACCCCCTGGCAAAGTGCCATGGATACAGCGAATGTGATGTCATCAGTGATTCATGACAGACACTGATAGGCTGATGATGTCTGCACCGCTGTTGTCAACTCTCTGCAATAGGGGGGAGATGTATACTATGTCATCAGTGATGTCATAATGACATAATCTGTCAAATCAGAGATGTCCATCATTAAATACAGGTTATTAGCAGTAAAGTGCATCAGTTGTACGTAGGGGTGTCACAATATATCGTCCCACGAAATTTCGCGATAGTAAAACGTCACGATATGTATCGTTGAGATGAAATCTCATATCGCAATTTTTTTTCCAAAAATAGACAAAGAAACGTCTTTGTTGAAGTCAATGTGTGGAAAGTAGTTCAGTTGAACAAGTCTCTGAAGAGACACATGAGAAGTTATACAGGAGAGAAACCATTCAATTGAGTTTCTGGCAAAACTGTTTACTTGACAGCAGGGGCGGTTTTAGCATCAGAGCTTTGGGTGGGCTCAGCCCACCCAAAGGTCATAGACCGCTGAACCCCTAGGGGGGTCCGGGGGCATGCCCCCCCGGAAGAAAATTTTGTACAGTTTCAAGTAAAAATGGATCAAACTGGCGCACTTTGAGATCAAAATGAAGAGACTAGATCTATGAAGAACTACACACATCAATATCTTCTTTACCGTTCTGTGGTTTTACAGCGATGAAAAAATAATTGTTTCCCTATATATACTATATATATTCTGCATACAGGTTCTATATGGTAGAATTATGCTTGCATAAATAATACCAAAATCACTTCAGGGGAGTTTCAAGTAAAGTAACATTTTGCTTTGTAGGCAAAACAAAAGTAAAATTATATCAAAAGGGAACTTCCTAACTTATTGGCTGGAATAATATTCCGACAAGATAATAATATACTGTAAGCACTAAAGCAGGAGTTTGCAGTCAACTAGTTGAAATTAATATGTGGCAGTATTTGTGGGGGTCAAAATCTATGTAGGGTGTACCACCACAAATAGATCAGTGTATGGGAAACACTGACTATTAAATTGTGTGACTAGAAAGACACCAATAAATCTGAGAGAATGTACTTTAATTTTGAACAACAGCACTACAACGGTGGCATTACAAATGGTATTATGAAATTATTGTGGGAAAAAACAAGATCTGACTGGTTGGAAGTTGGTAGGCTACCACCACCACAGCGTGCAAAAATAGGGAAAGAAGGAAAGAAAAGGGAATAGCATGCCATGCACGCATGTTAAGCTATCATCATCGTCACATCAGACAGGCTGTGTAAAGCAGCCACTTGCGATTCTGAAGGGCTTAATTTCATTCAGATAACAAGGGACCCGTTTGAAAATATGTTTGTCACTTATGCCCAAGTGTTTCTCAAAAAACATTGCATCCATTTACACCCACTTTACTGCGAGCTAGCATGACATGGCTGGCTGGTGCCATGGTAGCCTACCTACCTTCCTCCAGTCCACCTGTTTGTCTGGCAGGCACAGCCACAAGTTCTTTTGTTTAGCCTACGAAACAACGTTACGCGCTAATTTGCATATCAATATGCGCTAATTAAGTAACTACTAACGACTCTGACTGCTCAATGCTCACCTCACAGTTTCATTGATCATGAGTGGGGAGAACGATTGTGTGGACTGTGGAGGACCACTTCGCTGCTGTACTGTGTGTGACCTGTGTGAAGTGATGTGGGATTAGGCAGATAGATGGAGGAGGGAGCGCCTGCGCAGCCGCGGTTCTAGAACTTTTCGGGTGGGCTGAACCCCCCTAAATGTTTGTCTCAGCCCACCCTAAGCTAAAGCCCACCCAAAAACGGTCTAGA